>NC_090385.1:709582-1004775 GCF_036365525.1 Heterodontus francisci | reverse complement strand
TCCCCCAAATTACAAATATAACACACTCACACACATACCCCCAAATACAAATATTAACATCACACACACACATACCCCCAAATACAAATATTAACACACACAACACATACCCCCCAAATACAAATATTAACACACACAACACACATACCCCCAAATACAAAATATTAACACACACACACACACCACCCCAAATACAAATATTAACAAACACACACACATACCCCCAAATACAAATATTCAACACACACACATACATACCCCCAAATACAAATATTAACACACACACAAACATACCCCCAAATACAAATATTAACAAACACACACACATACCCCCAAATACAAATATTAACACACACACACATACCCCCAAATACAAATAATTAACACACACACACATACCCCCAAATACAAATATTAACAACACACACACACATACCCCCAAATACAAATATTAACACACACACACATACCACCAAATACAAATTAACACACTCACACATACCCCCAAATACAAATATTAACACACACACACACATACCCCCAAATACAAATATTAACACACACACACATACCCCCAAATACAAATATTAACACACACACACACATACCCCCAAATACAAATATTAACACCACACACACACATACCCCCAAATACAAATATTAACACACACACACCACATACCCCCAAATACAAATATTAACACACACACACATACCCCCAAATACAAATATTAACACACACATCACATCACACATACCCCCAAATACAAATATTAACACACACTACACATACCCCCAAATACAAATATTAACACACACACACACATACCCCAAATACAAATATTAACACACACACACATACCCCCAAATACAAATATTAACACACACACACATACCCCCAAATACAAATATTAACACACACACACATACCCCCAAATACAAATATTAACACACCACACACCATACCCCAAATACAAATATTAACACACACACACATACCCCCCAAATACAAATATTAACACACACACACACACATACCCCCAAATACAAATATTAACAACACACACACACATACCCCCAAATACAAATATTAACACACACACACATACCCCCAAATACAAATATTAACACACACACACATACCCCCAAATACAAATATTAACACACACACACATACCCCCAAATACAAATATTAACACACACACACATACCCCCAAATACAAATATTAACACACACACACATACCCCCAAATACAAATATTAACACACACACACACACATACCCCAAATACAAATATTAACAACACACAGCACACACATACCCCCAAATACAAATATTAACAACACACACACATACCCCCAAATACAAATATTAACACACACACATACCCCCAAATACAAATATTAACACACACACACACACATACCCCCAAATACAAATATTAACACACACACACACACATACCCCAAATACAAATATTAACACACACACACACATACCCCCAAATACAAATATTAACACACCACACACATACCCCCAAATACAAATATTAAACACACACACACATACCCCCAAATACAAATATTAACACACACACACACACATACCCCCAAATACAAATATTAACACACACACACATACCCCCAAATACAAATATTACAACACACACACACACATACCCCCAAAATACAAATATTAACACACACACACATACCCCCAAATACAAATATTAACACACACACACATACCCCCAAATACAAATATTAACACACACACACACACATACCCCCAAATACAAATATTAACACACACACACACATACCCCCAAATACAAATATTAACACACACACACATACCCCCAAATACAAATATTAACAAACACACACACATACCCCCAAATACAAATATTAACACACACACACACATACCCCCAAATACAAATATTAACACACACACACATACCCCCAAATACAAATATTAACACACACACACATACCCCCAAATACAAATATTAACACACCACACACATACCCCCAAATACAAATATTAACACACACTACACACACACATACCCCCAAATACAAATATTAACACACACACACACATACCCCCAAATACAAATATTAACACACACACACATACCCCCAAATACAAATAACTACACACACACACATACCCCCAAATACAAATATTAACACACACACACATACCCCCAAATACAAATATTAACACACACACACAATACCCCCAAATACAAATATTAACACACACACACATACCCCCAAATACAAATATTAACACACACACACATACCCCCAAATACAAATATTAACACACACACACACACATACCCCCAAATACAAATATTAACACACACACACACACATACCCCCAAATACAAATATTAACACACACACACACACATACCCCCAAATACAAATATTAACACACACACACACATACCCCCAAATACAAATATTAACACACACACAACACACACACATACCCCCAAATACAAATATTAACACACACAACACACATACCCCCAAATACAAATATTAACACACACACACACATACCCCCAAATACAAATATTAACACACAACACACACATACCCCCAAATACAAATATTAACACACACACACATACCCCCAAATACAAATATTAACACACACACACACATACCCCCAAATACAAATATTAACACACACACACATACCCCCAAATACAAATATTAACACACACACACACACACATACCCCAAATACAAATATTAACACACACACACACATACCCCCAAATACAAATATTAACACACACACACACACATACCCCCAAATACAAATATTAACACACACACACACATACCCCCAAATACAAATATTAACACACACACACACACACATACCCCCAAATACAAATATTAACACACACACACACATACCCCCAAATACAAATATTAACACACACACACACATACCCCCAAATACAAATATTAACACACACACACATACCCCCAAATACAAATATTACACACACACACACACATACCCCCAAATACAAATATTAACACACACACACACACATACCCCCAAATACAAATATTAACACACACACACCACACATACCCCCAAATACAAATATTAACACACACACACACACATACCCCCAAATACAAATATTAACACACACACACACACATACCCCCAAATACAAATATTAACACACACACACATACCCCCAAATACAAATATTAACACACACACACACACACATACCCCCAAATACAAATATTAACACACACACACATACCCCCAAATACAAATATTAACACACACACACACACATACCCCCAAATACAAATATTAACACACACACACATACCCCCAAATACAAATATTAACACACACACACACACACATACCCCCAAAATACAAATATTAACACACACACACACATACCCCCAAATACAAATATTAACACACACACACACACATACCCCCAAATACAAATATTAACACACACACACATACCCCCAAATACAAATATTAACACACACACACACACATACCCCCAAATACAAATATTAACACACACACACACATACCCCCAAATACAAATATTAACACACACACACATACCCCCAAATACAAATATTAACACACACACACACACATACCCCCAAATACAAATATTAACACACACACACACATACCCCCAAATACAAATATTAACACACACACACATACCCCCAAATACAAATATTAACACAACACACACACACATACCCCCAAATACAAATATTAACACACACACACACATACCCCCAAATACAAATATTAACACACACACACACATACCCCCAAATACAAATATTAACAACACACACACACACATACCCCCAAATACAAATATTAACACACACACACACATACCCCCAAATACAAATATTAACACACACACACATACCCCCAAATACAAATATTACAACACACACACACACATACCCCCAAATACAAATATTAACACACACACACACATACCCCCAAATACAAATATTAACAAACACACACACACACATACCCCCAAATACAAATATTAACACACACACACACATACCCCCAAATACAAATATTAACACACACACACACACATACCCCCAAATACAAATATTAACACACACAGCACACATACCCCCAAATACAAATATTAACACACACACACACATACCCCCAAATACAAATATTAACACACACACACACATACCCCCAAATACAAATATTAACACACACACACATACCCCCAAATACAAATATTAACAAACACACACACATACCCCCAAATACAAATATTAACAACACACACACACACATACCCCCAAATACAAATATTAACACACACACACACAATACCCCCAAATACAAATATTAACAAACACACACACACATACCCCCAAATACAAATATTAACACACACACACACATACCCCCAAATACAAATATTAAACAACACACACACATACCCCCAAATACAAATATTAACAACACACACACACATACCCCCAAATACAAATATTAACACACACACACACATACCCCCAAATACAAATATTAACAACACACACACACATACCCCCAAATACAAATATTAACACACACACACACATACCTACCCCAAATACAAATATTAACAAACACACACACATACCCCCAAATACAAATATTAACAAACACACACACACATACCCCCAAAATACAAATATTAACAACACACACACACACATACCCCCAAATACAAATATTAACACACACACACACATACCCCCAAATACAAATATTAACAACACACACACATACCCCCAAATACAAATATTAACAAACACACACACACACATACCCCCAAATACAAATATTAACAAACACACACACATACCCCAAATACAAATATTAACAAACACACACACATACCCCCAAATACAAATATTAACACACACACACACATACCCCAAATACAAATATTAACACACACACACATACCCCCAAATACAAATATTAACAAACACACACACACACATACCCCCAAATACAAATATTAACAAACACACACACACACATACCCCCAAATACAAATATTAACACACACACACAATACCCCCAAATACAAATATTAACAAACACACACACATACACCCAAATACAAATATTAACAAACACACACACACATACCCCCAAATACAAATATTAACAAACACACACACATACCCCCAAATACAAATATTAACACACACAACACATACCCCCAAATACAAATATTAACAAACACACACACATACCCCCAAATACAAATATTAACAAACACACACATACCCCCAAATACAAATATTAACACTCACACACACATACCCCCAAATACAAATATTAACACACACACACATACCCCCAAATACAAATATTAACAAACACACACACATACCCCCAAATACAAATATTAACACACACACACACATACCCCCCAAATACAAATATTAACACACACACACACACATACCCCCAAATACAAATATTAACAACACACACACATACCCCCAAATACAAATATTAACAAACACACACACATACCCCCAAATACAAATATTAACACACACACACATACCCCCAAATACAAATATTAACAAACACACACACATACCCCCAAATACAAATATTAACACACACACACATACCCCCAAATACAAATATTAACAAACACACACACATACCCCCAAATACAAATATTAACACACACACACATACCCCCAAATACAAATATTAACAAACACACACACATACCCCCAAATACAAATATTAACACACACACACATACCCCCAAATACAAATATTAACAAACACACACACATACCCCCAAATACAAATATTAACACACACACACATACCCCCAAATACAAATATTAACAAACACACACACATACCCCCAAATACAAATATTAACAAACACACACACATACCCCCAAATACAAATATTAACACACACACACACATACCCCAAATACAAATATTAACACACACACACATACCCCCAAATACAAATATTAACAAACACACACACATACCCCCAAATACAAATATTAACACACACACACACATACCCCCAAATACAAATATTAACAAACACACACACATACCCCCAAATACAAATATTAACACACACACACATACCCCAAATACAAATATTAACACACACACACATACCCCCCAAATACAAATATTAACACACACACACACATACCCCCAAATACAAATATTAACACACACACACACACATACCCCCAAATACAAATATTAACACTCACACACACATACCCCCAAATACAAATATTAACACTCACACACACATACCCCCAAATACAAATATTAACAACACACACACATACCCCCAAATACAAATATTAACAAACACACACACACACATACCCCCAAATACAAATATTAACAAACACACACACATACCCCCAAATACAAATATTAACAAACACACACACATACCCCCAAATACAAATATTAACAAACACACACATACCCCCAAATACAAATATTAACACACACACACATACCCCCAAATACAAATATTAACAAACACACACACATACCCCCAAATACAAATATTAACACACACACACATACCCCCAAATACAAATATTAACAACACACACACATACCCCCAAATACAAATATTAACACACACACACATACCCCCAAATACAAATATTAACAAACACACACACATACCCCCAAATACAAATATTAACACACACACACATACCCCCAAATACAAATATTAACAAACACACACACATACCCCCAAATACAAATATTAACAAACACACACATACCCCCAAATACAAATATTAACAAACACACACACATACCCCCAAATACAAATATTAACACACACACACATACCCCCAAATACAAAATATTAACACACACACACATACCCCCAAATACAAATATTAACAAACACACACACATACCCCCAAATACAAATATTAACACACACACACATACCCCCAAATACAAATATTAACACACACACACACATACCCCCAAATACAAATATTAACAAACACACACACATACCCCCAAATACAAATATTAACACACACACACATACCCCCAAATACAAATATTAACACACACACACATACCCCCAAATACAAATATTAACACACACACACATACCCCCAAATACAAATATTAACAAACACACACATACCCCCAAATACAAATATTAACACACATACACAAACACAAACACCCAAATACAAAATATTAACACACACACACATACCCCCAAATACAAATATTAACAAACACACACACATACCCCAAATACAAATATTAACACACACACACATACCCCCAAATACAAATATTAAACAAACACACACACATACCCCCAAATACAAATATTAACAACACACACACACACATACCCCCAAATACAAATATTAACAACACACACACATACCCCCAAATACAAATATTAACACTCACACACACACACATACCCCCAAATACAAATATTAACACACACACACATACCCCCAAATACAAATATTAACAAACACACAACACATACCCCAAATACAAATATTAACAAACACACACACACATACCCCCAAATACAAATATTAACACTCACACACACATACACCCCAAAATACAAATATTAACAAACACACACACATACCCCCAAATACAAATATTAACAAACACACACACACATACCCCCAAATACAAATATTAACACTCACACACACATACCCCCAAATACAAATATTACACAAACACACACACACATACCCCCAAATACAAATATTAACACACACACACACATACCCCCCAAATACAAATATTAACACTCACACACACATACCCCCAAATACAAATATTAACAAACACACACACATACCCCCAAATACAAATATTAACAAACACACACACATACCCCCAAATACAAATATTAACACACACACACACATACCCCCAAATACAAATATTAACAACACACACACATACCCCCAAATACAAATATTAACACTCACACACACATACCCCCAAATACAAATATTAACAAACACACACACATACCCCCAAATACAAATATTAACACACACACACAACATACCCCCAAATACAAATATTAACACTCACACACACATACCCCCAAATACAAATATTAACAAACACACACACATACCCCCAAATACAAATATTAACAAACACACACACATACCCCCAAATACAAATATTAACACTCACACACACATACCCCCAAATACAAATATTAACAAACACACACACATACCCCCAAATACAAAATATTAACACACACACACACATACCCCCAAATACAAATATTAACACTCACACACACATACCCCCAAATACAAATATTAACACACACACACACATACCCCCAAATACAAATATTAACAATCACACACACATACCCCCAAATACAAATATTAACACAACACACACACACATACCCCCAAATACAAATATTAACACTCACACACACATACCCCCAAATACAAATATTAACAAACACACACACATACCCCCAAATACAAATATTAACAAAACACACACACATACCCCCAAATACAAATATTAACACAACACACACACATACCCCCAAATACAAATATTAACACACACACACACATACCCCCAAATACAAATATTAACAAACACACACACATACCCCCAAATACAAATATTAACACACACACACACATACCCCCAAATACAAATATTAACAAACACACACACATACCCCCAAATACAAATATTAACAAACACACACACATACCCCCAAATACAAATATTAACACACACACACACATACCCCCAAATACAAATATTAACAAACACACACATACCCCCAAATACAAATATTAACACACACACACATACCCCCAAATACAAATATTAACAAACACACACACATACCCCCAAATACAAATATTAACAAACACACACACATACCCCCAAATACAAATATTAACACACACACACACATACCCCCAAATACAAATATTAACACACACACACATACCCCCAAATACAAATATTAACAAACACACACACATACCCCCAAATACAAATATTAACAACACACACACATACCCCCAAATACAAATATTAACACACACACACACATACCCCCAAATACAAATATTAACAAACACACACACATACCCCCAAATACAAATATTAACAAACACACACATACC
This sequence comes from Heterodontus francisci, assembly GCF_036365525.1. Taxonomy (NCBI): domain Eukaryota; kingdom Metazoa; phylum Chordata; class Chondrichthyes; order Heterodontiformes; family Heterodontidae; genus Heterodontus; species Heterodontus francisci. The sequence goes on along the minus strand of NC_090385.1, from coordinate 995,472 downwards.
CCCAAATACAAATATTAACAAACACACACACATACCCCAAATACAAATATTAACACACACACACATACCCCCAAATACAAATATTAACAACACACACACATACCCCCAAATACAAATTAACAAACACACACATACCCCAATACAACTATTAACACACACACACATACCCCCAAATACAAATATTAACAAACACACACACATACCCCCAAATACAAATATTAACAAACACACACACATACCCCCAAATACAAATATTAACAAACACACACACATACCCCCAAATACAAATATTAACAAACACACACACATACCCCCAAATACAAATATTAACACACACACACACATACCCCCAAATACAAATATTAACACACACACACACATACCCCCAAATACAAATATTAACACACATACACACACATACCCCCAAATACAAATATTAACACACTCACACACACATACCCCCAAATACAAATATTAACACACACACACACATACCCCCAAATACAAATATTAACACTCACACACACATACCCCCAAATACAAATATTAAACACACACACACACATACCCCCAAATACAAATATTAACAACACACACACATACCCCCAAATACAAATATTAACACACACACACACACATACCCCCAAATACAAATATTAACACACACACACACATACCCCCAAATACAAATATTAACAACACACACACACATACCCCCAAATACAAATATTAACAAACACACACATACCCCCAAATACAAATATTAACAAACACACACACATACCCCCAAATACAAATATTAACACACACACACACATACCCCCAAATACAAATATTAACAAACACACACACATACCCCCAAATACAAATATAACACACAACATACAACATCATTAACCACCACAACATACCCCAAATAATTAACACTCACACACATACCCCAATACAAATATTACCACACACACATACCCCCAATAATACACCAAATCACACACCACCATACACACACACATACCACCCCAAATACAAATATTAACACTCACACACACATACCCCCAAATACAAATATTAACAAACACACACACATACCCCCAAATACAAATATTAACACTCACACACACATACCCCCAAATACAAATATTAACACACACACACACATACCCCCAAATACAAATATTAACAAACACACACACATACCCCCAAATACAAATATTAACACACACACACACACACATACCCCCAAATACAAATATTAACACTCACACACACATACCCCCAAATACAAATATTAACAAACACACACACATACCCCCAAATACAAATATTAACAAACACACACACATACCCCCAAATACAAATATTAACACTCACACACACATACCCCCAAATACAAATATTAACAAACACACACACATACCCCCAAATACAAATATTAACAAACACACACACATACCCCCAAATACAAATATTAACACTCACACACACACACCCCCAAATACAAATATTAACACTCACACACACATACCCCCAAATACAAATATTAACAAACACACACATACCCCCAAATACAAATATTAACAAACACACACATACCCCCAAATACAAATATTAACACACATACACACACATACCCCCAAATACAAATATTAACACACATACACACACATACCCCCAAATACAAATATTAACACACACACACACATACCCCCAAATACAAATATTAACACACATACACACACATACCCCCAAATACAAATATTAACACTCACACACACATACCCCCAAATACAAATATTAACAAACACACACACATACCCCCAAATACAAATATTAACACTCACACACACATACCCCCAAATACAAATATTAACAAACACACACACATACCCCCAAATACAAATATTAACAAACACACACACATACCCCCAAATACAAATATTAACAAACACACACACATACCCCCAAATACAAATATTAACACTCACACACACATACCCCCAAATACAAATATTAACACTCACACACACACACCCCCAAATACAAATATTAACACTCACACACACATACCCCCAAATACAAATATTAACAAACACACACATACCCCCAAATACAAATATTAACACACATACACACACATACCCCCAAATACAAATATTAACACACATACACACACATACCCCCAAATACAAATATTAACACACACACACATACCCCCAAATACAAATATTAACAAACACACACACATACCCCCAAATACAAATATTAACACACACACACACATACCCCCAAATACAAATATTAACAAACACACACACATACCCCCAAATACAAATATTAACACTCACACACACATACCCCCAAATACAAATATTAACACACATACACACACATACCCCCAAATACAAATATTAACACACATACACACACATACCCCCAAATACAAATATTAACACTCACACACACATACCCCCAAATACAAATATTAACACACATACACACACATACCCCCAAATACAAATATTAACACACACACACACATACCCCCAAATACAAATATTAACACACACACACATACCCCCAAATACAAATATTAACAAACACACACACATACCCCCAAATACAAATATTAACACACACACACATACCCCCAAATACAAATATTAACAAACACACACACATACCCCCAAATACAAATATTAACACACACACACATACCCCCAAATACAAATATTAACAAACACACACACATACCCCCAAATACAAATATTAACAAACACACACACACACATACCCCCAAATACAAATATTAACACACACACACATACCCCCAAATACAAATATTAACACTCACACATACCCCCAAATACAAATATTAACAAACACACACACACACATACCCCCAAATACAAATATTAACAAACACACACACACACATACCCCCAAATACAAATATTAACAAACACACACACATACCCCCAAATACAAATATTAACACACATACACACACATACCCCCAAATACAAATATTAACACACACACACACATACCCCCAAATACAAATATTAACACACACACACATACCCCCAAATACAAATATTAACAAACACACACACATACCCCCAAATACAAATATTAACACACACACACACATACCCCCAAATACAAATATTAACACTCACACACATACCCCCAAATACAAATATTAACACACACACACATACCCCCAAATACAAATATTAACAAACACACACACATACCCCCAAATACAAATATTAACACTCACACACATACCCCCAAATACAAATTTTAACAAACACACACACACACATACCCCCAAATACAAATATTAACAAACACACACACACATACCCCCAAATACAAATATTAACACTCACACACACATACCCCCAAATACAAATATTAACACTCACACACACATACCCCCAAATACAAATATTAACACACACACACATACCCCCAAATACAAATATTAACAAACACACACACATACCCCCAAATACAAATATTAACAAACACACACACATACCCCCAAATACAAATATTAACACACTCACACACATACCCCCAAATACAAATATTAACACACACACACACATACCCCCAAATACAAATATTAACACTCACACACACATACCCCCAAATACAAATATTAACACACACACACACATACCCCCAAATACAAATATTAACAAACACACACACACACATACCCCCAAATACAAATATTAACACACTCACACACACCTACCCCCAAATACAAATATTAACACACACACATACATACCCCCAAATACAAATATTAACAAACACACACACATACCCCCAAATACAAATATTAACACACACACACACTGACCCACTCCTATCAAATTATATGAACGCTTCGAAGCAATCTCTGGCAGATGGACACTGATGCTGATCAACCTCCTTAACTGTAGCTAGTCACATGACTGAGCTAATTTTTTTTTTGTTTGCTTGGCATGAATTTGGAGCAATGCTGGTGCAGGTAGGTGACATGGACATGGATCAGCACCAGTCTGTCTACACAAGCTTGGCAATTTGGTTTCTGCCAATTGCCCCTAATTGGAAGGAAATGAATGAAAAGTCTGGTGTCATTACTTCCTGATAATCATGTGACTGTAACAAAGAATTACATCACAATACAGAGTGACACCCTTGGAGCAGTCTCAGCTGATTTTCTTGGGCTGCAAAGAAAAAAAATCCCTTCAAAAATATGTGAGCAAGATCATAAATAGAATATAAATTAGAAGTGGATAGTTCAACATTTTCTTCCCTTTTATGTGATAAATGATAATAGAGACTAGTCTCTTCTGGCAGTGCACATAGGGAGTCAAGATCAGCCATAGTCTTCATGTGAACTAGGGTAATGATGGAGGATAATTGTCTCCGGGTGTGAAGATATAAACTTTTAGAAAAGATCTAATTATATACTATGCATATTCAGTCCCCATTTTGGAATCATGCATTCTGCCTGTATTTTCAAAGAATAATTTGATTTTACCTTCCATGACAGCGCTTCTGATATGTCTTCCTTTTTCCTCAACTGAGGATTCCCCCCACCCCCACAGGGCCCTCAATCATGTCCAGCCCATTTCCTGCACCTCTACCCTCACCCCTTCCCCTCCCTCCCAGAATCGTGACTCCATATCCAAAGGATCATCTTCCACCATTTCCGCCACCTCCAGCATGATGCCACCACTAAACGCACCTTGCCCTCCCTTCCCCTGTCAGCATTCCGAAGGGATCGTTCCCTCCGCGACACCCTGGTCCACTCCTCCATTACCTCCACCACCTCGTCCCCTTCCCAGGGCACCTTCCCCTGCAAACGCAGGAGGTGTAATACCTGCCCATTTACCTCCTCTCGCCTCACTATCCAAGGCCACAAACACTCCTTCCAGGGGAAGCAACGATTTACTTGTACTTCTTTCAATGTAGTATACTGTATTCGCTGCCCACAATGTGGTCTCCTCTACATTGGGGAGACCAAGCGCAGACTGGGTGACCGCTTTGTGGAACACCACCGCTCAGTCCACAAGCAGGACCCTGAGCTTCTGGTTGCTTGCCATTTCAACACTGCCCCCTGCTCTCATGCTCACATCTCTGTCCTGGGATTGCTGCAGTGTTCCAGTGAACATCAACGCAAGCTCGAGGAACAGCATCTCATTTACCGATTAGGCACACTGCAGCCTGCCGGACTGAACATTGAGTTCAATAATTTCAGAGCATGACGCGCTCCCCCCTTTTTTCTTTTTTATGTGTTCATTTTATTTTAGTTTGTTTCGTTTGTTTCTACTGTGCCTATCCACTGTTTTTTTCATGTTTGTGCTTGGGGCCAGGCTGCTCAGTTTTCTATCCATTAACACCCTCCCTGTACTAACGCTTTGTCTTTCAGCACACTATTAACATAACGTTTGCCTTTGTTCCATGACCTTCTGGTCAGTTATTCTCTGTGACCTTGTCCTATCAACACCTCTTTTGTTATCTCTTGCCCCACCCCCTGCTTTACTTGCTTAAAACCTTTTACATTTCTAATATTTGCCAGTTCTGATGAAGGGTCACTGACCTGAAACGTTAACTCTGCTTCTCTTTCCACAAATGCTGCCAGACCTGCTGAATATTTCCAGCATTTCTTGTTTGTGCTTCAGATTTCCAGCATCTGCAGCATTTTGCTTTTCTATTATTCTTTATAGTCATTGAGGATATCTTGTGGCAGTTTGGGAAGCAGAGATGTCGGGTTTGTTGGCGGATTGAAGTTTCTTTGCTGTTTGGGCTGAAGTGGTGGGAGCTGCAAAACTGAAGCGTACAGCACCACCACTGGTAGGAGTGTGTAATTACAGCATGACAAGTTTAAATAGACAGTTTCCATAAATATGGTCATAGCAATTTATAATGGGAAAAGTTGACACAAGACTACGACAAAGACATGATAACAAGGACTAAAGTTTTGTAGCTGGGACGTACATGTAAGATTTGTATATATATATATACATACACTAGCCAAGACGCACAAAATGTTTGCAGTCAAATGAGTATCTTTATTGTAACACTTCTTCCTTATATTCAAGTTTTCTAGTTATTCCTTCACCAAAGATTTTAATAATCAAAACTTCTCACTTTGGCAAAAGCTACATAAAGCTGTCCATGGGTAAAACAAGCCTAGGAGCATAAATACAAATTTTTTTAGGAGTCTGGCCTTGTGACTTGTTTATAGTCATAGAATAAGAAAGCCTAATTGGCAGCTGTTTTCTCCTAAATTGAAAAGGCTGGTTTACATCTGATGGGCTCAATATTATTCAAGGAATAAACACTCTATTTCCTTGAAATCTGACTGTTATAATTTCAGCATCTACCATCGAAGAAAACAGCTTCCTAACTACCAATTTTATTCCGTGACAAAGTCCTTGTTTAGGATTCAAGTTTTGTAGCAACATTATAACTGCTCCTTCCTTGAGTCCAATGGCATGCCCATTTGAGTCAGACTGTGTATTCCATTGAGAAAGAAAGACTCCATAAGAAGGATGCACCATATGTGGCTAACTAAGGAAGTTAAGGATGCTTTCAAATTGAAAGAAAAGGTGTACCATGCTGCAAAGATTAGTGGTAGGTTAGAAGATTGGGAAAATTTTATAAACCAGCAAAGGATGACTAAAAAAAATTAGAATATGAGAGTAAACTGGCAAGAAATATAAAAACAGAAAGTAAAAGCTTCAACAAGTATATAAAAAGGAAGCGAGTAGCTAAAGTAAGCATTGGTCCCTTAGAGGATGAGACTGGGAATTAATAATGGGAAACAAGGAAATAGCACAGATTTTGAACAAGTATTTTGTGTCTGTATTCACAATAGAAGACATGAAAAGCATCCCAAGAATAACAGAAAATCAAGAGGCAAAAGGGAGGGAGGAACTTAAAACTATCACAAGAGAAAAAGTACAGAGAAAACCAATGGCTGACAAGTCCCCTGGACCTGATGGCCTGCATCCTTGGGTATTAAAATAAGTGATTGCAGAGACAGTGCATACATTGCTAGTAATCTTCCAAAAATCCACAGATTCTGGAAAGGTCCCAGCAGATTGGAAAACCGCAAATATAACACCTCTGTTCAAGAAAGGAGGAAACTGTAGGCCAGTTACCCTAACTTTCCCTCCCTAACAGCACTGTGGGTGTACCTACACCATATGGACTGCAAAGGTTCAAGAAGGCGGCTCACCACCACCTTCTCAAGGGCAGTTAGGGTTGGGCAATAAACGCTGACCTTGCCACTGATGCGCACATCCCACGAAAGAATAAAAAGATCTATCATTGGAAAAATGCTAGAATCCATTATTGAGGACATAGCATCAGAACATTTAGAAAATCATAATGCAATCAAGCAGAGTTAACATGGTTTTTTGAAAGGGAACTCACATTTGACAAATTTATTAGAATTCTTTGAGGATGTAACAAGCAGGGTGGATCAAGGGCAACCAGTATACCTGGATTTCCAAAAGACATTCAATAAGGTGCCACATAAAAGGTTACGGCACAAGATAAGAGATCATGGTGTTGCAGGTAATATATTAGCATGGATAGAGGATTGGCTAACTAACAGGAAACAGAGAGTCGAGATAAATGGGTCATTTTCAGGTTTGCAAACTGTAACTAGTGGAGTGCCACAGGGATCAGTGCTGGGGCCTCAACAATTTATAATCTATATTAATGACTTAAATGAAGGGACCAAGTGTATTGTAGCCAAATTTAGAGATGCTACAAAGATAAGTAGGAAAGCAAGTTGTGAGGAGGACACAAAGTGGGGAATTTTATACTCTCCCTGCAGCAGGTATGGAGGCAGGGAAAGCATATGATTGGGTGGGATTATAGCTGTAGGGGGGTGCCACCTTCAAGCCTCCACCAAAATTAAATCCGGGGCTGGGAAGCCCATGAACGGCCTTCCCAACCCGCCACCAGTTGAGGCCTGAAGTGGGTAATTAATGCCCAATTAAGGGCCTTATTCCACCACCACCACAATTAGCCCAGCAGTTGGCAGGACTGTCACCACACGGGGAGCACGGCAAGAAAAACAGTGCAGGCTGTTTGCCAGCTCTGGGTGGCACAGGGTGGTGTCCCTTGTTCAATGGCACAGTGCCTGAATGAGGGACCCGGCATCAGGGGGGGCGGGGGGGGGGGTGCGCTGAGAGCCACTCCCCTGCCCTTGCTGCTGACTCCCTACACCACCCCCATCCCCTGCAACCCCCACTCCGCAAGACCTCTCCCAACCTGACCTAGCTGTGGCCTGGGTGCAGCGTCGCTCCTCAGCCCCGGGTGGGGCTCCACCAGCAGCAGCCACTGCCTCCATGGTGGCGCTGCTCAATTAAAGAGCTGCCAGCCTCTGATTGGCCAGCAGCTCTCAGAGGGCGGGACTTCTGTCACAAGGTCCTTGATCCCATGGAAGGCCTCCCACAGAAGGAGCAATGCAGGGTTCTCATTGATGCTTTTGCCGGAGGTCAAGACTTCTGGCCAAACTTCTGGCCAAAGAGTCTGCAAAGAGAGTAGTAGCAAGGTTTATTATACAAGGGATAGAGGAATGGCAGGGCTGCTCTGACCTCGGCAATGCACTTTCCCATGTTCTGGATAACTATTTGTGCATGAGGTGTCGGCAGTTTCAGCAGCTTGAGCTCCAGGTTTCAGAACCTGAGCAACAGCTGGTATCACTGCTACGCATCCATGAGGATAAGAGCTTTGTGGATAGCACATTTATAGATGTGGTTACCCCGCAACTTAAGAGTATACAAGGAGAGAGGAAATGGGTGACTGAAAAACAGTCAAGAAGAAACAGGCAGGTAGCGCAGGAGATCCCTGAGTGCATCTCACTCTCCAACCAGTGATAGTTCATCTGGGGATTGCAGCCAGAGCCAAGGCCATGGCACCACGGGTGGCTCAGCTGCACGGGGGGTTACAGGAAAGACTGGAAGAGTATTATGATAGGAGATTCGATAGTTAGGGGAATAGACAGACGTTTATAAATATAATATAGATGATATGAATATAAAAATGGACTGTAAAAGCTTCTATAGGTATGTAAAAAGGAAACATTTGGCCAAGACAAATGTGGGTCCATTACAGGCAGAGTCAGGAGAATTTATAATGGGGAATAGAGAAATGGCAGAGAAGCTAAATGATTACTTTGTGTCTGTCTTCACTGAGGAAGATACAAGAAATCTCCCAGAATTAGAGATCCAAGAGATTAGGGAGAATGAGGAATTGAAGGAAATTCATATTAATAGGAAGGTTGTATTGGAGAAATTAATGGGGCTGAACGTTGATATGTTCCCAGGACCTGATATTCTACATCCCAGAGTGTTGAAAGAGGTAGCTATGGAGATAGTGGATGCATTGGTGATCATCTTCCAAAATTCTATAGATTCTGGAACGGTTCCTGCAGATTGGAAGGTAGCAAATATCACCCCACTGTTTAAGAAGGGAGGGAGAGAGAAAACAGGGAATTACAGACCTGTTAGCCTTACATCAGTAGTTGGGAAAATGCTAGAATCTATTCTAAAGGATGTGATAAATGGACACTTGGATAATGATCTGATTGGGCATAGTCAACATGGATTTATGAATGGGAAATCATGTTTGACAAACCTGTTGGAGGTTTTTGAGGATGTTACGAACAGAATTGATAAAGGGGAGACGGTGGATGTGGTATACTTGGATTTTCAGAAGGCTTTTGATAAAGTCCCCCACAGGAGATCGGTTAGCAAAATTAAAGCACATGGGATAGGAGGTAACATATTGGCATGGATTAAGGATTAGTTAACAGGCAGAAAGCAGAGAGTAGGAATAAACGGGTCATTCTCGGGTTAGCAGGCTGTGACCCATGGGATACCACAGGGATCAGTGCTTGGGCCCCAGCTGTTCACAATATAGATCAATGATTTGGATGTGGGGACCAAATGTAGTATTTCCAAGCTCAAGGTGGGAATGTGTGTTGTGAGGAAGATGTAAAGCAGCTTCAAGGGGATTTGGACAGACTTAGTGAGTGGGAAAGAACATGGCAGATGGAATATAATGTGGAAAAATGTGAGATTATCCATTTTGGTAGGAGGAGCAGATGTGCAGAGTATTTCTTAAATGATAAGAGATTAGAAAGTGTAGATGTACAAAGGGACCTGGGTGTCCTTGTCAATAAGTCACTGAAAGCTAACATGCAGATGCAGCAAACAATTACGAAGGCTAATGGTATGTTAGCCTTTATCGCAAGAGGATTTGAGTACAGGAGTAGTGAAGTCTTGCTTCAATTGTATAGAACCTCAGTTAGACCGCACCTGGAGTACTGTGTGCAGTTTTGGTCCCCTTACCTTAGGAAGGATATTATTGCCATAGACGGAGCAACAAAGGTTCACCAGACTTGTTCCCGGGATGGCAGGACTGTCCTCTGAAGAGAGATTGGGGAAACTGGGCCTGTATTCTGTAGACTTTTGAAGAATGAGAGGTGATCTCATTGAAACCTACAAAATACTTAAAGGGATAGACAGGGTAGATGCAGGTAAGATGTTTCCCCTGGTTGGGGAGTCTAGAACCAGGGGACACAATTTCAAAATAAGGGGGAAGCCACTTAGGACAGAGAGGAGGAGAAATTTCTTTACTCAGAGGGTTGTGAATCTTTGGAATTCTCTACTCCAGAGGGCTGTGGAAGCTCAGTCATTGAACAAAGAACAAAGAACAGTACAGCACAGGAACAGGCCATTCGGCCCTCCAAGCCTGCGCCGATCTTGCTGCCTGCCTAAACTAACACCTTCTGCACTTCCGGGGCCCATATCCCTCTATTCCCATCCTATTCATGTATTTGTCAAGATGTCTCTTAAACGTCGCTATCGTATCTGCTTCCAACACCTCCCCTGGCAGCAAGTTCCAGGCACTCACCACCCTCTGTGTAAAGAACTTGCCTCGCACATCCCCTCTAAACTTTGCCCCTCGCACCTTAAACCTATGTCCCCTAGTAACTGACTCTTCCACCCTGGGAAAAAGCTTCTGACTATCCACTCTGTCCATGCCGCTCATAACTTTGTAAACCTCTATCATGTCGCCCCTCCACCTCTGTCGTTCCAGTGAAAACAAACTGAGTTTTTCCAACCTCTCCTCATAACTAATGCCCTCCAGACCAGGCAACATCCTAGTAAACCTCTTGTGTACCCTCTCCAAAGCCTCCACGTCCTTCTGGTAGTGTGGCGACCAGAATTGCACGCAATATTCTAAGTGTGGCCTAACTAAGGTTCTGTACAGCTGCAACATGACTTGCCAATTTTTATACTCTATGTCCCAACCGATGAAGGCAAGCATGCCGTATGCCTTCTTGACTACCTTATCCACCTGCGTTGCCACTTTCAGTGACCTGTGGACTTGTACGCCCAGATCTCTCTGCCTGTCAATACTCCTAAGGGTTCTGCCATTTACTGTATACATCCCACCTGCATTAGACCTTCCAAAATGCATTACCTCGCATTTGTCCGGATTAAACTCCATCTGCCATTTCTCCGCCCAAGTCTCCAACCGATCTATATCCTGCTGTATCCTCTGACAATCCTCATCATTATCCGCAACTCCACCAACCTTTGTGTCGTCCGCAAACTTACTAATCAGACCAGCTACATTTTCCTCCAAATCATTTATATATACTACAAAGAGCAAAGGTCCCAGCACTGATCCCTGCGGAACACCACTAGTCAAAGCCCTCCATTCAGAAAAGCACCCTTCCACTGCTACCCTCTGTCTTCTATGACCGAGCCAGTTCTGTATCCATCTTGCCAGCTCACCTCTGATCCCATGTGACTTCAATTGATAATTGAACATGTGGCTGGAGAATTGATGTAGGAGGGAGGGCATCAGATTTCTGAGACATTGGGACTGGTTCTGGGGCAGATGGGACCTGTACAAGATGGACAGGTTACACCTTAACAGGACCGGAACAAATATCATCGAGAGATACAGCACTGAAACAGGCCCTTCGGCCCACCAAGTTCATTCTGGCCAACAACCACCCATTTATACTAATCCTACATTAATACCATATTCCCTACCACATCCCCACCATTCTCCAACCTACACTAGAGGTAATTTACAATCGCCAATTGACCTATCAACCTGCAAGTCTTTGGCTGTGGGAGGAAACCGGAGCACCCAGTGGAAACTCACACAGTCACAGGGAGAACTTGCAAACTCCGCACAGGTAGTACCCAGAACCGAACCCAGGTCGCTGGAGCTGTGAGGCTGTGGTGCTAACCACTGCGCCACTGTGCCGCCCTCACAGGGAGATTTGCTAATGCTGTTGTGGAGGGTTTAAACTAGCTTGTCCAGGGGATGGGTACCTGAGGGGTAGCTCAAATTTGAAGGAAGTAAAGCTGGTATCAGGAGGTGGAAAAGTAGCAAGTGACATTAGAAGGCAGGCGAAACAAAGGCGAGCATCAACTAGGCTTAGAATGCAGAAAAATGTCAAGAAGACAAGGTTAAGGGCACTTTACCTGAATGCACGCAGCATTTGCAACAAGATAGATGATTTAAAGGCACAAATAGAGGTAAATGGGTATGATCTAATTGCCATTTCAAAACGTGGCGACAAGGTGACCAAGACTGGGAACTGAATATTAAAAGATATTCGACATTTAGGAAGGACAGGCAAAAAGAAAAAAGAGGTGGTGTTGCGTTGATAATAAGGGATGGGATCAGTACATTAGTAAGGGAGGATCTCAGATCGGAAGAATAAAATGTGGAATCTGTTTGGGTGGAGCTAAGAAACTACAAGGGGCAGCAAACATTGGTAGGTGTTGTTTATAGGCCGCCAAACAGTAGCGGTTGTGTGGGGCATGGTATTAATCAGGAGATTAGAGAAGTATGTGGCATAGGTAATACAGAAACCATGGGTGAATTCAATCTGCACATCAACTGGGTAAACCTAATGAAAACTAATGCTGTGGAGGACGAGTTTCTGGAGTGTGTTAGGGTTGGTTTTCTAGAGAAGTATGTTGAGGAACCGACTAGAGAACAGGCTATCAGATCAAGTATTATGTAATGGGAAAAGGCTAATTAATAATCTTGTTGTAAAAGAACCTTGAGGGATGAGTGACCATAATATGATATAATTTTACATTATATTTGAAAGTGAGGTCGTTCAATCTAAAGCCAGGGTGGTAAATTTGAACAAAAGAAAATATGAATTGGCTGAGGTGGATTGGGAAAATACATTAAGAGGTATGACAGTGCATTGGCAATGGATAGTCTTTAAAGAGTTATTACGTGATTTGCAGCAACTATACATTCCTTCAAGGCACAAAAACCCCAAAAGAGAAGTCAGTCAACTATGGCTAACAAAGGACATTTAAGGATTGTATAAGATTAAAAGAAAAGACCGATAAAGTTGCCACTTACCTTCCGGGACAGCAGCAGAGAGGAGCGGACCTGCGGGAAGAACACGGAGTAAGTACTGGATAAATAGAGCCCGAGGATCCCAGTCTAGATCACTTACCTTCAGGGAGAGCAGCTGAGAGGAGCGGACCTGTGGGAAGAGCACGGTGCGGGCAGCCGATAAATACAGCCCGAGGATCGCAGCTTACAGCACTTCACTTCCAGGAGAGTGGAGTGGACAGGAATCCAGGCGTGCCGGAGTTTGAAAACAAACTGAGCTGTGACATATACCAAAATTCGGCAGGAGCTGGGGAATGTAGATTGGGAGCAGCTGTTTGAAGATAAATCCACATTTGATATGGGGAGGCTTTTAAAGAGAGGTTGATTAGCGTGCAGGAGAGACATGTTCCTGTGAAAATGAGGGATAGAAATGGCAAGATTAGGGAACCATGGATGACAGGTGAAATTGTGAGACTAACTAAGAGGAAAAAGGAAGCATACATAAGTTCTAGGAGGCTGAAGAAAGACGAAGCTTTGAAAGAATATCGGGAATGTAGGACCAATCTGAAACGAGGAATTAAGAGGGCTAAAAGGGGTCATGAAATATCTTTAGCAAACAGGGTTAAGGAGAATCCCAAAGCCTTTTATTCATATATAAGGAGCAAGAGGGTAACTAGAGAAAGGATTGGCCCACTCAAGGACAAAGGAGGAAAGTTATGCGTGGAGTCAGAGAAAATGGGTGAGATTCTAAACGAGTACTTTGCATCGGTATTCACCGAGGAGAGGGACATGAAGGATGTTGAAGTTAGGAACAGATGTTTGATTACTCCAGGTCAAGTCGGCATAAGGAGGGAGGAAGTGTTGGGTATTCTAAAAGGCATTAAGGTGGACAAGTCCCCAGGTTCGGATGGGATCTATCCCAGGTTACTGTGGGAAGCGAGAGACGAAATAGCTGGGGCCTTAACAGATATCTTTGCAGCATCCTTAAACACGGGTGAGGTCCCGGAGGACTGGAGAATTGCTAATGTTGTCCCCTTGTTTAAGAAGGGTAGCAGGGATAATCCAGGTAATTATAGACCGGTGAGCCTGACGTCAGTGGTAGGGAAGCTGCTGGAGAAGTTACTGAGGGATAGGATCTATTCCCATTTGGAAGAAAATGGGCTTATCAGTGATAGGCAACATGGTTTTGTGCAGGGAAGGTCATGTCTTACCAACTTAATAGAATTCTTTGAGGAAGTGACAAAGTTGATTGATGAGGGAAGGGCTGTAGATGTCATATACATGGACTTCAGTAAAGCGTTTGATAAGGTTCCCCATGGTAGGCTGATGGAGAAAGTGAAGGCGCATGGGGTCCAAGGTGTACTAGCTAGATGGATAAAGAACTGGCTGGGCAACAGGAGACAGAGAGTAGTAGTGGAAGGGAGTTTCTCAAAATGGAGACGTGTGACCAGTGGTGTTCCACAGGGATCCGTGCTGGGACCACTGTTGTTTGTGATATACATTAATGATTTGGAGGAAAGTATAGGTGGTCTGATTAGCAAGTTTGCAGACGACACTAAGATTGGTGGAGTAGCAGATAGTGAAGGGGACTGTCAGAGAATACAGCAGAATATAGATAGACTGGAGAGTTGGGCAGAGAAATGGCAGATGGAGTTCAATCAGGGCAAATGCGAGGTGATGCATTTTGGAAGATCCAATTCAAGAGTGAACTATACAGTAAATGGAAAAGTCCTGGGGAAAATTGATGTACAGAGAGATTTGGGTGTTCAGGTCCATTGTTCCCTGAAGGTAGCAACGCAGGTCAATAGAGTGGTCAAGAAGGCATACGGCATGCTTTCCTTCATCGGACGGGGTAGTGAGTACAAGAGTTGGCAGGTCATGTTACAGTTGTATAGGACGTTGGTTCGGCCACATTTGGAATACTGCGTGCAGTTCTGGTCGCCACATTACCAAAAGGATGTAGATGCTTTGGAGAGGGTGCAGAGGAGGTTCACCAGGATGTTGCCTGGTATGGAGGGCGCTAGCTATGAAGAGAGGTTGAGTAGATTAGGATTATTTTCATTAGAAAGACGGAGTTTAATGGGGGACCTGATTGAGGTGTACAAAATCATGAGAGGTATAGTCAGGTTGGATAGCAAGAAGCTTTTTCCCAGAGTGGGGGATTCAATTACAAGGGGTCACGAGTTCAAAGTAAAAGGGGAAAAGTTTAGGGGGGATATGTGTGGAAAGTTCTTTACGCAGAGGGTGGTGGGTGCCTGGAACGTGTTGCCAGCGGAGGTGGTAGACGCGGGCACGATAGCGTCTTTTAAGATGTATCTAGACAGATACATGAATGGGCAGGAAGTAAAGAGATACAGACCCTTAGAAAATAGGCGTCATGTTTAGATAGAGGATCTGGATCGGTGCAGGCTTGGAGGGCCGAAGGGCCTGTTCCTGTGCTGTAATTTTCTTTGTTTTTTTTTATCACAGGAAAGCTGCAAGGTGATTGGTTGGTGAGTAACTGCTGTTAGGGAATAACTCTAAATAGCTGAGTTAGTATTTTACTGTTAGGGTGTGTGTAAATAGCTTAATAAGGAACAAGTGAGTAGCTGCTTTTTTTTTGAATAAGGTTTATTTTAACTAGTGAACTGTATTGATCTTTAGTAGGATTTATCTGTACTAGTAAGGTTTTATTAATTCTAAGCTGTTGCAGTATTGGTAAGGTTTTTTATTAGTAGCAAAGGGTCAACTAATAAATAAAGGAATGGAAGGGTTGCTTCAACCTCAAGAGTGCACCTCCTGTGCATGTGGGAGCTCCAGGATACTTCCTGTAACCTGGAGAACCATTTGTGCAGGAAGCGTCGTTAATTGCAGCAGCTTGAGCTCCGGGATTTGGAACTTGAGTGGCAGCTGGCAACACTGCAGTGACGAGACCTAGGTGGATAGCACATTTATAGATGTGGCCACCCCACAGCTTAAGAGTATGCAGGGAGAGAGGGAATGGGTGACCACCAGACAGTCAAAAAGAATCAGGCAGGTAGTGCAGGAGACCCCTGAGTGCATCTCACTCTCCAACAGGTATTCAGTTCTGAATAGTGAGGACAGTGATGCTTCACCTGGAGAGTGCAGCCAGAGCCAAGTCCATGACACCACAGGTGGCTCAGCTGCACAGTGGGTTACAGGGAAGACTGGAAGAGCCATAGTGATAGGTGATTCAATAGTCAGGGGAACAGACAGGCATTTCTGTGGCTGCAGACGTGAATCCAGGATGGTGTGTTGCCTCCCTGGTTCCAGGGTCAAGGATGTCACTGAGCGGCTGCAGAGCATCCTGAAGGGGGAGGGTGAACAGCCAGCAGTTGTGGTCCACATCGGAACCACCGACATAGGTAAAAAGAAGGATGTGATCTTGCAGTCAGAATTTAGGGAGCTAAGTAAGAAATTAGCAAGCAGGACCTCAAAAGTAGTAATCTCCTGATTACTTCCAGTGCCACGTGCAAGTGGGTATAGAAAGAGAAGGATAAGACAGATGAATGCGTGGCTGGAAAGATGGTGCAGGAGGGAGGGCTTCAGATTCCTGGGACAATGGGACCGGCTCTGGGGGAGATAGGACCTGTACAGGCTAGACGGGTTGCACCTGAACATAGCCGGGACTGAGTTCCTTGCGGGACGTTTTACTAGTGCTGTTGAGGTGGATTTAAACTAGTTTGGCAAGGGGATGGGGACCTTAGGGTAGACTCAGCTGGGACAAAATCAGAAATGAAAATGGAAGGCAGAAAATTAATGAATGAGTCTGGAAGACAGAGGAAACAAAGGTTAGAAAATCAAAAAAGAGTTTGGCAGTGCTCAAGGGTATCTATTTCAATGCAAGGAGTATAGTAAATAAAGCAGATGAGCTGAGGGCACAGATAGACACGTGGCAGTATGATATCACAGCTATTACAGGATCATGGCTTAAGGAGGGACAGGAATGGCAGCTCAACGTCCCTGGTTACAGGGTTTTCAGACGCGATAGGGAGGGGGATAAGACAGGAGGGGGAGTGGCAATTATGGTCAAGGGAACTATTACAGCTGTGAGGAGGGATGAAATGTTGGAAGGTTCATCAAATGAGGCCATATGGATTGAGCTAAGGAACAAAAAAGGGGCAATCACACTGCTGGGAGTGTACTATAGACCCCCAAACAGTCAGAGGGAGATAGAAGAGCAGATATGCAGGCAAATCTCTGAAGTGCAAAAACAATAGGGCAGTAATAGTCGGGGATTTTAACAACCCCAATATTAACTGGGATAGTTTTAGTGTGAAAGGAATTGAGGGAGCAGAATTCTTGAGGTGCATTCAGGAGAACTTTTTTGCCCAGCATGTAGCAAGTTCAACAAGAGAGGGCACAGTGTTAGACTTAGTTTTAGGAAATGAAGCTGGACAGGTGGAAGGAGTGGCAGAGGGAGAGCATTTTGGTGATAGTGATCATAATTCAGTCAGTTTTAACAAAATTATGGAAAAGGACAGAGATAGAACAGGAGTTAGAGTTCTCAATTGGGGCAAGGCCAATTTTACTAAACTGAGGAGTGATTTAGTGAAAGTGGACTGGAAACAGCTACTTGAAGGTAAATCAGTGTCAGAGCAGTGGGAGGCATTCAAAGGGGAGATTCAAGTGGCTCAGAATAAACATGTTCCCACAAAGAAAAAGGGTGAGACGGCCAAATCTAGATCCCTATGGATGTCAAGGAGTTTTTTTAAATTAATTTTTATTATTATTTATTTTTGAACAAGGGTTTTTTAAATTCATTCATGGGCTGTGGGCTTCACTGGCTAGGCCAGCATTTATTGCCCATCTCTAATTGCCCTTGAGAAGGTGATGGTGAGCTGCCTTTT
Organism: Heterodontus francisci; assembly: GCF_036365525.1. Lineage (NCBI taxonomy): Eukaryota > Metazoa > Chordata > Chondrichthyes > Heterodontiformes > Heterodontidae > Heterodontus > Heterodontus francisci. The sequence goes on along the minus strand of NC_090385.1, from coordinate 977,203 downwards.
TGAACCGCTGCAGTCCATGTGAGGTAGGTTCACCCACAGTGCTGTTAGGAAGGGAGTTCCAGGAGTTTGACCCAGCGACAGTGAAGGAACGGCGATATAGTTCCAAGTCAGGATGGAGGTGGTGGTGTTCCCATGCATTTGCTGCCCTTGTCCTTCTCGTTGGTAGAGGTCATGGGTTTGGAAGGTGCTGTCTAAGGAACCTTGGTGCATTGCTGCAGTGCATCTTGTAGATGGTACGCACTGCTGCCAGTGTGCGTCGGTGGTGGAGGGAGTGAATGCTTGTGGATGGGTTCAATCAAGCGGACTGCTTTGTCGAGCTTCTTGAGTGTTGTTGGAGCTGCACCCATCCAGGCAAGTGGAGAGTATTCCATCACACTCCTGACTTGTGCCTTGTAGATGGTGGACAGGCTTTGGGGAGTCAGGAGGTGAATTACTCACCTACAGTGTAAGATAAGACAGAAAAGGAAAGCTTATGTTCGACACCGAGAACTCAATACTACAGAAAGCCGAGAGGAGTACGGAACATGGAGGGGTGAAATCAAAAAGGAAATTAGGAAAGCAAAGAGAGGGCATGAAAGAATATTGGCAAGCAAAATCGAGGTGGACCCAAAGATGTTTTATCAATACATTAAGAGTAAGAGGAGGAGAGAGTCGGGCCCATAAAAGACCAAAAAGCTAACCTATGTATAGGAGTGGAAGTTATTGGTATGGCTCTTAATGATTATTTTGCATCTGTGTTTACAAAAGAGGGGAATGATGCAGATATTGTAGTTAAGGAAGAAGTATGTGAAGTATTGGATGTGATAAACATAGGGAGAGAAGAACTATTAATGGGATTAGCATCCTTGAAAGTTGATAAATCACCAGGGCCAGATGAAATGTATCCTAGTCCGTTGAAAGAAGCAATAGAGGAAATAGCAAAGGGTCTGACCATCATTTTCCAATCCTCACTGGATACAGGTGTGGTGCCGCAGGATTGGAGAACTGCTAACGTTGTACCTCTGTTTAAAAAGGGAGCGAAGGATAGACCGAATAATTACAGGCCAGTCAGTCCAACCTTAGGTGTGGGCAAATTATTGGAATCTATTGAGACAAGATAAACTTAACCTGAGGACCAGAGCGGCAGCTACCCGCATTACAGAGCTGGAGCTTCAGGTGGATTCACTGGAGCATCCGAGATGCTGAGATGGTCACACAGCAGGCAAATGCTGCAAAGGCAGGAAGAGAATGGGTGACCACCAGGCAGAGTAGAGGAAGGCAGATAGTGCAGGAGTCCCCTGTGACCATTCCCCTCTCTAACAGATATACCACTTTGGATATCTTTGGAGGAGATGGCTCAGGGGAAAGCAGAAAGAGCCAAGTTCATGGCACCTTAGGTAGCTGTGCTGCACAGGAGGGGAGGAAGAAGAGTGGCAGGGCTATGGTGATAGGGGATTCAATCGTGAGGGGAACAGACAGGCGTTTCTGCGGCTGCGAAAGAGACTCCAGGATGGTATGTTGCCTCCTTGATGCTAGGGTCAAGGATGTCTCTGAGCGGCTGCAGAGCATTCTGAGGGGGGAGGGCGAGCAGACGGTTGTCGTGGTACATATCGGTACCAACGACATAGGTTTAAAAAAAAGGGATGAGGTCCTACAAGCTGAATATAGGGAGTTAGGACAAAAATTAAAAAGTAGGATCTCAAAGGTAGTAATCTCAGGATTACTACCAGTGCCACATGCTAGCGAGAGCAGAAATAACAGGATATATCAGATGAATACGTGGTTGGAGAAATGGTGTAGGGGGGAGGGATTCAGATTCCTGGAACATTTGGACTGGTTCTGGGGAAGGTGGGACCAGGACAAGCTGGACGGGTTGTATCTGGGCAGGACCAGGACCAATATCCTCGGGGGGGGGGGGGGGGGGGGGTGGTGGGGGAGGTCTTTGCTAGTGCTGTAGGGGAGGGTTTAAAGTAGAATGGCAGGGGGATGGGAATCTGAGCAGGGAGACAGAGGAGGGGGAAACAAGGATAGAAATGAAAGACAGAAAGGTAAGAAGCAAAAGTGGAAGGCTGAGAAAACAGGGGCGAGAAACAAATGGGGCCATCGTGCAAAATAAAGCTAAGATGACTAACAATGTTAAAAAGACAAGTCTAAAGACATTGTGTCTTAATGTGCAGAGCATTCGCAATAAGGTAGATGAATTAACAGCGCAAATAGATATAAACGGTTATGATATAGTAGTGATTACAGAGACATGGCTGCAGGGTGACTAAGTATGGGAACTGAACATCCAGGGGTATTCAGTATTGAGGAAGGACAGGCAAAAAGGGAAAGGAGGAGAGGTAGTGTTAGTAAAGGAGGAAATCAAAGCAATAATGAGGAAGAATATTGGCTCGGAAAATCATGATGTGGAATCTGTATGGGTGGAGCTAAGAAACACCAAGGGGCAGAAAATGTTGATAGAAACATAGAAAATAGGAGCAGGAGTAGGCCATTCGGCCCTTCAGGCCTGCTCCGCCATTCATTATGATCATGGCTGATCAGCCAACTCAGTAGCCTGTTCCGGCTTTCCCCCCATACCCTTTGATCCCTTTAGACCCAAGAGCTATGTCCAACTCCTTCTTGAAAACATTTAATGTTTTGGCCTCAGGTGCTTTCTGTGGTAGTGAATTCCACAGGCTCACCAGTCTCTGCGTGAAGATATTTCTCCTCATCTCAGTCTGGAAAGGTTTACCCCGTATCCTTAGACTATGACCCCTGGTTCTGGACTCCCCCACCATTGGGAACATCCTTCCTGCATCTACCCTGTCAAGTCCTGTTAGAATTTTATAGGTTTCTAGGAGATCCCCCTTCACTCTTCTGAACGCCAGCGAATATAATCCTAACCGACTCAATCTCTCCTCATATGTCAGTCCCGCCATCCCAGGAATCAGTCTGGTAAACCTTTGCTGCATTCCCTCTATAGCAAGAACATCCTTCCTCTGATCAGGAGACCAAAACTGCACACAATATTCCAGGTGTGGCCTTACTAAGGCCCTGTATAATTGCAGCAAGACATTCCTGCTCCTGTACTCGAATCCTCTCGCTATGAAGGCCAACATACCATTTGCCTTTTTTACCACCTGTTGCACCTGCATGCTTACCTTCAGCGACTGGTGTACGAGAACACCCAGGTCTCGTTGCATATTCCCCTCTCTCAGTTTATAGCCATTCAGATAATAATCTGCCTTCCTGTTTTTGCTACCAAAGTGGATAACCTCACATTTATCCACATTATACTGCATCTGCCATGCATTTGCCCACTCACTCAACTTGTCCAAATCACCCTGAAGCCTCTCTGCATCCTCCTCACAACTCACTTTCCCACCCAGTTTTGTGTCATCTGCAAATTTAAAGATATTACATTTAGTTCCATCATCTAAATCATTAATGTATATTGTGAATAGCTGGGTTCCCAGCACCAATCCCTGCGGTCACCTACTAGTCACTGCCTGCCATTCGGAAAAAGAGCCTTTATCCCTACCCTTTTTTCCTGTCCGCCAATCAATTTTCTATCCATCGCAATACACTACAGCGGCACAGCGGCGCAGTGGTTAGCATCGCAGCCTCACAGCTCCAGCAACCCGGGTTCGGTTCTGGGTACTGCCTGTACGGAGTTTGCAAGTTTGTGACTGCGTGGGTTTCTGTCGGGTGCTCCAGTGTCCTCCCACATGCCAAAGACTTGGGGTCGATAGGTAAATTGGCCATTGTAAAAATTGCCCCTAGTGTAGGTAGATGGTAGGAGAATTGAGGGAAGGTGGGGATGTTAGAGGGAAAATGGGATTCATGTCGGATTAGTATAGGATTAGTGGTTGATGGTCAGCAGGAAGTAGGTGGGCCGAAGGGCCTGTTTCGGTGCTGTATCTCTCTATGACTACCCCCAATCCCATGTGCTTTAATTTTACACGCTAATCTCTTATGTGGAACTTCGTCGAAAGCCTTCTGAAAATCCAAATAAACCACATCCAATGGCTCCTCCTCATCAACTCTACTAGTTACATCCTCGAAGAATTCTAGTGGATTTGTCAAGCATGATTTTCTTTTTCATAAATCCATGCTGACTCTGTGCGATTCTACCTCTGTTCTCCAAGTGCTCTGCTATAAAATCTTTGATAATGGACTCTAGAATTTTCCACACTGCCGACGTCAGGCTGACTGGTCTATAATTCCCTGCTTTCTCTCTACCTCCCTTTTTTAATAGTGGGTTTACATGAACTACCCTCCAATCTGTAGGAACTGTTCCAGAGTCTATAGAATCTTGGAAGATGACCACCAATGCATCCACTATTTCTAGGGCCACTTCCTTAAGTACTCTGGGATGCAGACCATCAGACCCTGGGGATTTATCGGAATTCAATCCCATCAATTTCCCCAAAACCATTTCTTTACTAATACTGATTTCTTTCAGTTCCTCTCTTTCATTAAGCTCTGTGTTTCCCAACAATTCTGGTATGATATTTGTGTCCTCCTTTGTGAAGACAGAATCAAAGTATGCATTTAGTTGGTCAGCCATTTCTTTGTTCCCCATAATAGATTCCCCTGTTTCTGACTGTAAGGGACCTACATTTGTCTTCATCAATCTTTTTCTCTTTACAGTTAGTTTTTATGTTTCCCGCAAGCTTGCTCTCGTATTCTATTTTCCCCTTCTTAATCAATGCCTTGGTCCTCCTTTGCTGAATTTTAAACTGTTCCCAATCCTCAGGTCTGTTGTTTTTCCTGGCAAATTTATATGCTTGGATCTAATGCTATCTCTAATTTCCCTTGTAAGCCATGGTTTGGCTACCTTTCCCGTTTTACCTTTGCGCCAGACAGGGATAAACAATTGTTGTAGTTCATCCATACGCTCTTTAAATGTTTGCCATTGCCTATCCACCGTCATCCCTTTAAGTAACGTTTCCCAATCCATCATGGCCAACTCACGCCTCATACCTTCGCAGTTTCCTTTCCTAAGATTCAGGACCCTAGTCTCAGAATCAACTACATCAGTCCCCATCTTGATGAGGAATTCTATCATATTATGGTCGCTCATCCCCAAGGGGTCTCACACAACTAAATTCCTTTCTCATTACACAATACCCAGTCTAGGATGGCCTGTTCTCTAGTTGGTTCCTCAACGTATTGGTCCAGAAAACCATCCCGTATGCACTCCAAGAATTCCTCCTCTACGGTGTTGTGACTAATTTGATTTGCCCAATCTATATGCAGATTAAAGTCACCCATAATTACAGATGCTCCTTTATCTATCACATGCACCTCTAATTCCCTGTTTAATGCCATTCCCAACATCACCACTACAGTTTGGGGGTCCATATACAACCCCCACTAATGTTTTTTGCCCCTTAGTGTTTCTCAGCTCTACCCATACACATTCCACATCGTCAGAGCGAATACCTTTCCTGACTATTGCGTTAATTTCCTCTTTAACCAGCAATGCAACTCTACCGCCTTTTGCTTTTTGTCTGTCCTTCCTAAATACTGAATATCCCTGGATGTTCATTTCCCATCCCTGGTCACCCTGCAGCCATGTCTCCATAATCCCGACCATATCATACCAGTTTACATCTATTTGCGGGATTAATTCATCCACTTTATTGCGAATGCTCTGCGCATTAAGGCACAAAGCTTTAAGTCTTGCCTTTTTAACATTACTTGTCCCCTTCCCAATATTTTTCACTGTGTCCCTGTTTGATTCTGGCCCTTGATTTCTCTGCCTATCACTTTTCTTATTCCCTTTACTGTCTTTTTTCTTGTCTTTGATCCCCCCTCCTCTGACTCCTTGCAAAGGTTCCCATCCCCCTGCCATTTTAGTTTGAACCCTCCCCAACCACTCTAGCAAATACCCCTGCTAGGACATCAGTCCCGGTTCTACCCAGGTGTAACCCGTCCAGTTTGTACTGGTCCGACCTCCCCTAGAACCGGTCCCAATGCCCCAGGAATATAAAACGCTCCCCCTCAATAGCAAACTATTGGGATCGAAGGCAGACAAGTCCCCAGGGCCTGATGGCCTACATCCTAAGGTCTTAAAGGAAGTGGCAGCGGAGATAGTGGATCCATAGGTTATAATATTCCAAAATTCCCTGGATGCGGGAAAGGTTCCAGTGGATTGGAAAAATGCTAATATAACGCCCTTATTCAAAAAGGGAGTGAGTCAGAAAGTAAGAAACTGTAGACCAGTTAGTTTAACATATGTTGTTGGGAAATTGTTAGAATCCATTATGAAGGAAGTAATTACAGGACATTTAGAAAGTCAAAATGCAATCCATCAGTCAGCATGGTTTTATGAAGGGTAAATCGTGTTTGACTAATTTTCCAGAGTGCTTCGAAGATGTAATAAATAAAGTGGATAATGGGGATCCTGTAGATGTAGTATATCTGGACTTATAGAAGGCATTTGATAAGGTTCCGCACAAAAGTTTAATACACAAGTAAGATCACATGGGCTTAGGGGCAATTTATTAGCTTGGATAGAGGATTGGCTAACCAACAGAAAACAGAGAGTCGGGATAAATGGGTCTTTTTCTGGTTGGCAAGATGTAACTAGTGGGGTGCCACAGGGTTTGGTCCTTGGGGCCCCAATTATTTACAATCTATATTAATGACTTGGATGCAGGGATAGAAGGTACTATAGCCAAATTTGCAGATGACACTAAAATAGGTGGGCTAGTAAGTTACAATAAAGAAATAAGAAATTTACAAATGGATATGGATAGGTTAGGTGAATGGGCCAAAATTTGGCAGATGGAGTTTAACATGGGCAAATGTGATATTATCCATTTTGGTCGGAAGAATAGAAAGGCAAATTATTATCTAAATGGAGAGAAACTTCAGAGTGCTTCAGTGCAGAGGGATCTGGGTGTCCTTGTGCATGAATCGCAGAAAACTAGTATGCGGATGCAGCAGGTAATAAGGAAGGCAAATGGAATTTTGGCATTTATTGTTAAAGGAATAGAGTATAAAAGTAGGGAAGCGTTGCTGCAACTGTACAAGGCATTAGTGAGACCGCACCTGGAGTACTGCGTACAGTTTTGGTCCTCTTACTTGAGGAAGGATGTAGTTGCAATGGAGGCAGTTCAGAGGAGGTTCACTGGATTGATTCCAGAGATGAGGGGTTTGTCTTATGAAGAGAGATTGAGCAGTTCAGGCCTTTTCTCTCTAGAGTTTATAAGATTGAGAGGAGATCTAATTGAGGTATATAAGATGATTAAGGGGATTGACAAAGTAGACGTAGAGAGGATGTTTCCTCTTGTGGGACAATCTAGAACGAGAGGTCATAGTTTCAGGATAAGGGGTAGCAGATCGAAAACAGAGATGAGGAGAAATTACTTCTCTCAAAGGGTCGTGAGTCTGTGGAATTCACTACCCCAGAGTGCGGTGGATGCTGGGACATTGAGTAATTTTAAGGAGGAGATAGACAGATTTTTAATTAGTAATGGGTTGTAGGGTTATGGAGAACGGGCAGGAAAGTGGAGTTGAGGCCGAGATGAGATCAGTCATGATCGTATTGAATGGCAGAGCAGGCTCGAGGGGCTGAATTGCCTCCTACTGCTCCTAGTTCTTATGTTCTTATGTTTCTGCAGGTGAATAAACAGTGAGGAGAGATCCAACTCCAGCAAATTCATCATGCCGTTTCCTTTTGTTAAATCTCATAAAACTCCTGTCGAGATTGTGAGAAACCTAAAGGAGAACATGGCAATATTAGAAAAACGAGATCCTTCAGAATATAGAAAAGCTGAAAAGGTATGCACGATTGAGGGAAATGTATTGTTTGGAAGTTACTGTGTTTTGTATTAGTGTTTCTACTCACTCCATCAGCTGTTCCGTTTCTTACATTTTGTCAATTTCTCTTTTTTTTGTTGGATGGAATAACGGGCTGCATTGAGATTGTCTCCTGTAATATAGAAGTGTCAATGTTTCTCTTTCATGCACCAGGTGCTCCTGTGGTTTGTCTGAGTTGAGTTATTAATGGTGTTGATTTATTTGGAAATCAGCTGAGACTACCAATCTCATTTCAGATCAGGTTCTTAAGCATCTGGTAGAGGGAGGGAACTTTTAGACCATCATTCTGTCCTGTATTCACACCTAGGTACTAACATGTGAAAGTGTGGCACCTGAATAACCACCACTGAGTTGCACAATTTCCTGGAATATATATTTTTATATATTTTTCCATAGAATCATAGAATTGTTACAGCACCTTTTTGGAGGCCATTCGGCCCATTGTGTCTGTGACAACTTTCTGTAAGAGCAACTCACTTAGTCCCATACCCCACATTTTCTCTGTAGCCCTGCAGATTCTTTTTCTTCAGATAATTATCCAATTTCCCTTTTAAAGTCACGATTGAATCTGTCTCCCCCACACTCTCGGGGTGCATTCCAGATCCCAACCACTGGCTGTGTAAAAAAGCTTTTCCTAATGTCACATCTGGCCCTTTTGTCATTCACCTTAAAGCAGTGTCTTCTGGTTCTCAACCCTTCACCAATGAGAACAATTTCGCCCTAACTACTCCATCCCAGACCCCTCATGATTTTGAACACATGTGTTGTATGCTAATGAGCTAAGTACCAGGACATAGTAATGTGACTAGAAGCCATTGTCACACTGCAACTGTAACACACTAGACAGAAGTTCTGAACAGTTTGCTCTGGATTAAATATAATTGTTTAGCTGTTAATACACCTGTTAGAGATCTTCAAAGGACACTGGAATCCACATACTTCATTGTGTTGCTTAAGATAACACAAAGAACACATGACATGGTGGCAGTTGTAGTGAAAAGACCAGCTATAACCTTGAGACCATAGGCAAAACAGTAAACCAGTGAAGAAACTTTAAAACAAGTACCTGAAAAGAGTGAAAGAAATACTAGCCCAAACAGTGGAAAGAAGAACAAACTTACCTCCAGCTGTGGGAGACAGAGCACTGAACGATAGGCTGTAAATATATCCCTGTGATCGGGTGAGTCATTGTACCAATGGTCACGAAATCCTGGTTTAGAGGAAAAGCTTTGAAATGCTTAGAAAATTGTCTTTTTTTTTGAAGCCTCTGTGGGAGAGAGAAAGAAAATGGGGAAAACCCAATTCCTTATTTAGGCTAATCGAGGTTGGCGTCATTACAGGAGACATCTGGAAAAAAGTATGGGAACCTCCGAATGCTGCAGAGTCTCCATTCACACAGCCAAAGCTAAAAAAATAATTAAATCAGTTAACTGTGAAGATAAATAAACTCTAGCAAAAAAAGCAAAGGGGAAGCTCTTGAAGTTCCTATCAAACAGCTGTGTAAACATACAAGCTGAAGTTCTGAAAACAAAATAAACAGAGAACACTGTCAAGCACCTGTTACACTCCATCAAAGCAGCTGGTCTAAATAAAAGAATTTCTTAAAGGGGAAACAGCACAGAGTTAATAGAACAATGTTCAAAATCAATTTCAAACCACAAATAGAAAAGTCATAAATACAGTGCTGAAGGCACACAGCTGAACAAAGTTAAATATTGAGCAAAAAACAAAAGAACAGCAGAAAAATGGCTATCAAATTTCCCAGCATGAGCTACAAGGCCAGTGATATCCTATCCAAGTTAAAACAAAGAATGCAGTTATGCTTCACAGACGAAGCGGTTGTAGAATCAGAGAAGCAGTTGGAAATGAGGGGCTATACCGAATCAATACCTCTGGTTTATCTGAAGAGGTCCAGAACGATCCCGCAAAGATATGGAAAGTGCTAAAAGATCAACTGTGGATAAGAGTGAATCAATAAATCAGTTCATCAGTATATGCTGTAGTAAGGGCAACAAAAACAATTTTTTTTTCAGAAACTGAGCTGTTGGAGCAAATAATAGAGCTGGTGATTGTCTCAACACCTATTCAAGTTTTTCAAAAAGACCTCTTGGGTGGTGGGGGAGAAGAAAGGTCACAGCATTGATGCACTGGTAGAAGACGGCCAGAAATAGAGCTATTGTAGCTGGACAACAACATCTGCAAGCACTAGTTGCAGCCGACAGTATCGGCATGATAACCAGATCGCAAAAAGCAAGCAAGCTGTGTGGTTTGTCCTACTCAGTGCAAAGTTGTCCTGCATTTCAAGACCTGCGCAGGCACTGACACCATTTTTAAAGGGCTTCGAGGCCTGCCGTTCAATTTAAATATTTAAAGATATATTGATTTTTAAAAATTAATAAATTTATCTTGCCCCTCTCCCACCCCCCAAAAACCATAGAATTAATTACTTGTCCTCTTCCCCCCCCCAACCAAAACACTTACCTTGACCACCTGACCTCCCCCCTCCAAAGTGCACCAAACCTACACTATAACCCTTCCCACCATCTCCTACACCAATGTTATGAATTTGACCCTGCTCCCCATCACCACCCCCCCCCCCCCCCCCCACACCCGCACTAAGAAACTTACCTTCTCCCCCCTCCACACCAGTGTTCTGCCTTGGTTCCCCAAACGGGGATCCGAAGGTGCGGTTGTGCCCATTCACTTAACCTATCTATATGTCTTTGCAGATAATTGTGTCCTTCTCACAACTTGACTTCCTACCGATCTTCGTATTGTTAGCAAATTTGGCTACAACACAATACAATATATTTGTAGAAGCTCTTACTGTCTGTTTTTATATTTCTTGTTAGTTTACTGTCATACTCTAATTTCTCCCTTTTTTTTAGTCATCCTCTGCTGGTTTCTAAAATTTTCCCAATCTTCTGATCTACCACAAATTTTTCCATCATTGTATGTCTTTTCTTTCATTTTGATACCATCCTTAACTTCTTTAGTTAGCCATGGGCTCATAGAGTTTTCCTTTCTCAATGGAATATACCTTTGAGAGTTATGAAATATGACCATTACTGTCTGCTACTGCTTTTCTACTGTCTTATCTTTTAACTTATTTTCCCAGTGCACTTTAGCCAACTCTGTCTTCATACTCTTGTAATTGCCTTTATTTAAGTTTAAGGCACTAGTTTCAGACCCAAAGTTCTCATACTCAAACTGAATGTGAAATTCATCATGTTATGATCACTCTTGCCTAGAAGATCCTTTACTACGTGGTCACTTATTAATCAGAAGTGGGGATGTTTACTGTTTGCTGATGGCACAGTGCTCAACACCATTCACGACTCCTCAGACACTGAAGCAGTCTCTGTAGAAATGCAGCAAGACCTGGACAATATCCAGGCTTGGGCTGATAAGTGGCAAGTAACATTCGTGCCACAAGTCCCAGGCAATGACCATCTCAAACAAGAGAGAATCTAACCATCTCCCCTTGACATTCAATGGCATTATAATCGCTGAAATTCCACTATCAACATCCTGGGGGTTACCATTGACCAGAAACGGAACTGGAGTAGCCATATATAGCTTGTAGCCATATAGACCATGGCTACAAGAGCAGGTCAGAGGCTAGGAATCCTGTGGCGAGTAACTCACCTCCTGACTCCCCAAAGCCTGTCCACCATCTACAAGGCACAAGTCAGGAGTGTGATGGAATACTCTCCACTTGCCTGGATGGATGCAGCTCCAAAAACACTCAAGAAGCTCAACATCATCCAGGACAAAGCAGCCCATTTGCTTGGCACCCTGTCCACAAGCATTCACTCCCTCCACCACTGACACACAGTGGCAGCTGTGTGTACTATCTACAAGATGCACTGCAGCAATGCACCAAGGCTGCTCAGGCAGCCCCTTCCAAACCCGCGACCTCTACCACTTAGAAGAACAAGGGCAGCAGATACATGGGAACACCGCCACCTGCAAGTTCCCCTCCAAGCCACCCACCATCTTGACTTAGAACTATATCGCCATTCCTTCACTGTCGCTGGGTCAAAATCATAGAACTCCCTTCCTAACAGCACTATTACCTACCCCACATGGACTGCAGCGGTTCAAGAAGGCAGCTCACCACCACCTTCTCATGGGCAATTAAGGATGGGTAATAAATTCTGGCCTGGCCAGTGACGCCCACATCCCATGAAACGAATTTATAAAAAACACATTACCCAGTCTAAAATAGCCTGCTCCCAGGTTGGTTCCAGAACCTATTGTTCTGAGAAACTGTCCCTAATACATCCGTGGACTCATCTTCCAGGCTATCATTGCCAATTTGATTAGTCCAATCTATGTGAAGATTCAAATCACCCACGATTATTGCAGTACCTTTCCTTCAACTCCCCTTATTACTTGATTTATATTCTGTTCTACAGCGCAGCTACTATTAGGGGGAGTATAAAATAACCCCACCAGTAACTTCTTTCCTTTGCTATTTCTTATCTCCACCCAAACTGATTCTACATCTTTATCTTCGAAGCCAAGATCATTTCTCACTGCTGTACTGATCTCATCCTTTATGAACAAAGCTCGTCCACCTCCTTTTCCTTTCTTCCTATCCTTCCAAACTGTCAAATACACTTGAATATTTAATTCCTAGCCTTGGTCACCTTGCAACCACATCTCTGTAATGGCTATCAAATCATACCTATTTATTTCTATTTGTGCTATCAATTCATCCAACTGGTTGTGAATGTTGCATGCATTCAGATAAAGAGCCTTTATTTCTGTCTTTTTACCATTTTCCCTACCCTGACCTTATTTGCTGATGCACTCTTATGTTTGTACGCTCTGTCCCTTCCTGTCACACTCTGGCTATCATTACCCATATCACTACCCTGCACTACTGCCTTGCCCTTTCTCTCTTAATTTTCTAAGTTTCTCCTCACCTGAACCCTCCTCCGCCCCACTATTTAGTTTAAAGTCTTCTCTACTGTCCTAGTTATACAATTCACCAGGGCACTGGTCCCAGTGTGGTTCAGGTGAAGGCCACCCCAATGGTACAGCCCCCTCTTTCCCCAGTACTGGTGCCAGTGTCCCATGAATCAAAACACATTTCTCCCATACCAATCTTTGAGCCACACATTCAACTTTCTGATCTTATTTACCCTATGCCAATTTGCTCATGGCTCAGGTAGTAACCCAGAGATTATTACCTTTGTGGTTCTGCTTTTTAATTTAGTCCCTAACTACTCATACTCCTTCAGCAGAACCTCTTAGTCCTACCTATATCATTGGCACCCACATGGACCATGGTAACTGGATCCCTCTTCAGCCCCAAGGAGATGTCCTTAACCCTAGCACTGGGCAGGCAACACAGCCTTTGGGACTCTCGCTCTCGGCTGCAGTAACTATCCTCCTAACTATACTATCCCCCTACTACTGCTACCACTATAATTCCTTTTTACTGCCCCCACTTAAATGGCCCCCTGAACCACAGTGCTGTGATCTGTTTGCTCATCCTCCCTACAGTCCCTGCTCTTGACCACACAAGCTGCAAGAACCTCAAGCTTGTTGGACAAGTGCAAGGGCTGAGGCTCCTCCATTGCTACCTTCTTGATCCCCATACCTGCCTCACTTGTAGTCACACCCTCCTGTACCTGAGAATAGACCAAATCTGAAGTATCTAGCCTAAGGAGTGTGACTGCCTCCTGGAACCAAGTGTCCAGGTAATTTTCTCCCTCCCTGATGCATCATAGTGTCTGAATCTCCGACTCCAGCTCCAACTCTGAGCTGAAGCTCCTCGAGCTGCAGACACTTACTGCAGGTGTAGTTGTTGTGGATCACACTGGTGTCTACCATTTCCCACATGCTACAGCTGCAACACCCCACCTGCCCTGTCATCTCCATTGTGTTTTATTTAACTAATTAGGTTTTGGAAATATCACTGATGATTTGTAGTTCTATTAGGTAGTTTAACTAATTCAACTACAAATTTAATACAATACTTGTATCTCCCCAGTACCAGTTTAAACTACTGTCCCAGTTTAGAAAGGAAAGAAACCTTAAAACTCACCAACCAATTGCCTGCCTACTCCCTAATTAATGCCTCTGGGCTTCAGCTCTCAGGTCTCATTGTCCCCGGCTCTCTCTCTCTCTCTTGGATCACTGCTTGTTCTATAAAAGACCAGAACAGCACCGAATTCCCACACTAACCAAATTCCTGAGTTAAGCACCCTGTCGCGCTAAACAGTGAGGAAGATCATAATAGACTTCCGAGGTATGGTGGAATGGGCAGATACATGGTAGATGAAATTTAACACAGAGAAGTGTGAAGTGTTTCATTTTGGAAGGAAGCATGAGAAGAGGCAGGTTAAACAAAATGGTACAATTTTAAAGAGTTTGCAAGAACAGGGAGACCTGGGTGTGTATGTACACTAATCTTTGAAGGTGGCAAGACAAGTTACATATGAATATATGAATTAGGAGCAGGAGTAGGCCATTCGGCCCCTCGGGCCTGCTCCGCCATTCAACAAGATCATGGCTGATCTGATTGCAACCGAAACTCCACATTCCTACCCCCGATAACCTTTCACTTCCTTGCTTATTGTTATTAAAGTGATTCTGTTTTTGTTAAAATAATCTTTCAGGAATTCACAGTCAAACTGAAGAAATGTTGGACCTGTTTTTTATCAAGAGGGTCATCAAGAAGACACTGAAAGAACTAGTTTGGCAACAATGTTTACTGGTTGTGACATAACTTAAGTTTAAAAAAAATAACAGAAACCCTGGTAACTGGGGAAGATGTGTGCAAAGAAGTGTCAGTTGCGCGCCCCTTGGCAGGACAGAACCCCAGCTCAGCCCTGCCTGTTCCATCTCTTTGAAAAGCCTGCAGAAGGAGAGAAGACTCCAACCTAGCTCAGTTTTCCAGCACCTCTCTAAAAGACCCTGAGAAATCCATTTTGTCAATTCATCTCATCTCCTGTCTTTGAATAAAAGCCTGATAAATTAATTCTCAACGCCGTCTGAAAAGAACTGTTCTAAAAAGATCCCAGTGACCACTTAAGGGCCTGGGGCGGACGGGCCATTTTTCATTGTCACCGCCCTGTGTAAAGTTGTGGTGGGAGTGGGTCGGGAAGGACCCCCTGAGCCTCCTGCTCCATTTTAGGACCTGCTCTTTGCTGGGGGCGTATAATTCTGGCCCTGATTAGAGTTTTTTATTCTGGGAAAAAGTATACGATTGACCATATTGGTAATTGGGAACATTTAAATATATTTTATGAGCCGTGGAGAAGTGGAACTAGAATAAACGGTGCAGTCCTCCCACCTCGGTCATAACAAGAATCTATCTACCTCTGCCTTAAAAATATTCAAAGACTCTGCTTCCACTGCCTTTTGAGGAAGAGAATTCCAAAGACTCATCACTCTCTGAGAGAAAAATTTCTCCTCATCTCTGTCTTAAATGGGCGACCGCTTATTTTTAAACAGTGACCCCTAATTCTAGACTCTCCCACAAGGGGAAACATCCTTTCCACATCCACCGTGTCAAGACCCCTCAGGATCTTATATGTTTCAATCAATTCCCCTCTGACTCTTCTAAACTCCAGCAGATACAAGCCTGGTCTGTCCAACCTTTCCTCATAAGACAACCCGCCCATTCCAGATATTAGTCCAGTCAACCTTATCTGAACTGCTTCCAATGCATTTACATCCTTCCTTAAATAAGACCAGTACAGTACACAGTACTCCAGATGTGGTCTCACCAACGCCCTGTATGAAGTATAACCTCCCTTCTTTTATATTCAATGCCCCTCGCAATAGACAATAACATTCTATTCTTTTAGAATCCATTATTAAGGAAGTAATAACAGGACATTTAGAAAGTCAAAACACAATCCATCAGAGTCAGCATGGTTTTATGAAGGGTAAATTGTGTTTGACTAATTTTCTAGAGTTCTTCAAAGATGTAACAAGTAAAGTGGATAATGGGGATCCTGTAGATGTAGTATATCTGGACTTAAGAAGGCATTTGATAAGGTGCCAAACAAAAGTTTAATACACAAGGTAAGATCACGTGGGGTTAGGGGCAATTTATTAGCTTGGATAGAGGATTGGCTAACCAACAGAAAGCAGAGAGTTGGGATAAATGGGTCCTTTTCTGGTTGGAAAGATGTAACTAGTGGGGTGCCACAGGGTTTGGGCCTCAGGCCCCAACTATTTAAAATCTATATTAATGACTTGGATGCAGGGATAGAAGGTACAATAGCCAAATTTGCAGATGACACAAAAATAGGTGGATAGTAAGTTGCAATAAAGAAATAAGAAATTTATAAATGGATATAGATAGGTTAGGTGAATGGGCCAAAATTTGGCAGATGGAGTTTAACGTGGATAAGTGTGAGGTTATCCATTTTGGTCGGAAGAATAGAAAGGCAAATTATTATCTAAATGGAGGGAAACTTCAGAATGCTTCGGTGCAGAGGGATCTGGGTGTCCTCGTGCATGAATCACAGAAAACTAGAATGCAGGTGCAGCAGGTAATAAGGAAGGCAAATGAAATTTTGGCATTTATTGCTAAAGGAATGAATAGAGTATAAAAGTAGGGAAGTGTTGCTGCAACTGTACAAGGCATTAGTGAGACCGTACCTGGAGTACTGCGTACAGTTTTGGTCCCCTTACTTGAGGAAGGATGTAGTTGCAATGGAGGCAGTTCAGAGGAGGTTCACTAGATTGATTCCAGAGATGAGGGGTTTGTCTTATGAAGAGAGATTGAGCAGTTTAGGCCCTTTCTGGAGTTTAGAAGAATGAGAGGAGATCTAATTGAGGTATATAAGATGATTAAGGGGATTGACAAAGTAGACGTAGAGAGGATGTTTCCTCTTGTGGGACAATCTAGAACAAGAGGTCATAGTTTTAGGATAAGGGGTAGCAGATCTAAAACAGAGATGAGGAGAAATTACTTCTCTCAAAGGGTCGTGAGTCTGTGGAATTCACTACCCCAGAGTGTGGTGGATGCCGGGACATTGAGTAAATTTAAGGAGATAGACAGATTTTTAATTAGTAATGGGTTGAAGGGTTAAGGAGAACGGGCAGGAAAGTGTAGTTGAGGCCGAGATGAGAGCAGCCATGATCGTATTGAATGGCGGAACAGGCTCGAGGGGCTGAATTGCCTCCTCCTGCTCCTCGTTCTTATGTTATGTTCTTCGATGTTTTCCTAATTACTTGCAGTATCTGCAAACTAATCTTTTGCAATTCATGCACTGGGACACCCAGATCCCTCTGCATCTCAGAGCTCTGCAATCTCTCACCATTTAGATAATATGCTTTTTTAATCTTCCTGCCAAAATGGACAATTTCCCACTTTCCCACATTATACTCCATTTGTCAGATATTTGCCCACTCACTTAACTCACTTTAAATTTTGAATTGCAACGTAGGGATTGAAACCCTTTAAAAAGAAACCCTTTAATTCCATTTGCCTGCGCAGTGTGCCTGATGGCATTGCTGGGGATAGACTGCCGGCCGCCTCCCCATCAATCGGGGGGGGCGGGGAGGATATCTATATCCCTTTGTAGCCTCCTTATGTCCTCTTCACAGCTTATTTTCCTACCTATCTTTGTGTCATCAGCAAATTTAGCAACCATACATTCAGTCCCTTCAACAACCAAGTTATTTATATAAATTGTAAAATAACGGAGGTCCCAGCATTGATCTCTGTGACACACCACTTGTTGCATCTTGCCAACCAGAAAATGACCTATTTATGCTAACTCCCCGTTAGCCAGCCAATCTTCTATCCATGCCAATATGTTCCACCTTACACCATGAGCTTTTATTTTCCTTTGATGTGGCATCTTCTCAAATGCCTTCTGGATATCTAAGTACAGTACATCCACCGGTTCCCCTTTAGCAACAGCACATGTTACTTTTTCAAAGAATTCCAATAAATTGGTTAAACATGATTCCCCTTTCACAAAACCATGTTGACTCTGGGCTGGCTTTTTCATTTTCACCGCCGAAATCAGTGGCAGATGTGAACAATGGTGAGCCACCCGTGCGGACCGCACGTCGCGGAGCCGCTGCAATATTAAACGTGGTGGTTCATTTATATGACCGAGGCATAATGCCCTCCGCACCCTCCCCCCCACCCCCCACCGATTGATGGGGAAGCGGCTGGCAGTCTATCCCCAGCAATGGCATCAGGCAAACTGCGCAGGTGCCGATGCCATTTTTAAAGGGTTTCAATCCCTACGTTGCAATTCAAAATTTAAATGGACATTGTTTAAAAAAATTAAATAACTTGATCCTGACCCTCTTCCCCATGCCCACCCTCCCCCCGACCAATAACCATAAAATTAAGTACCTGCCCTCTTTTCACTAACCCCCCACCCCCTGCAAAGTTCATAAACTTTCAACTTTACCCCTTCCCTCCACCCCATAGACCAATTAAATTACTCTGACGCTGCTCCCCCCCCTCCCCACCAATGTTTTGCATCGGATCTCCAGACAGAGATCCAAAGGTGCGGGAGTGCTGGCCACCGGCATCAATATCAGCCCGGAACGGACGGCAGGAGCAGGTAATTAATTAATTTACATTTTTAAAATATGCAGATCTGGCTCCCGTTGACGAGTGGCAGGGGGGTCAGCACAAGTCCTCGCCTCCGCTGGCAATATCGGACCAGGCCTTTCCAGTCTCGAGGCCCTTAGTGCGGCTCTGCTGGAGGCATTTTCTGGTCCCCCACCACAACCCCCAACATTGGGGGGGTCTGTAAAATCCAGCCCTCTATCTGATTACCTTGAATTTTTCTAAAAGCCCTGCTATAATGTCTTTAATAATAGCTTCTAACATTTTCCCGAAGACAGATGTTAAGCTAACTGGTTTGTAGTTTCCTGCTTTCTGTCTCCCTCCCTTTTTGAATAAAAGGAGTTACATTTGCTATTTTCCAATCTAACAGAACCTTCCCTGAATGTAGGGAATTTTGGAAAATTAAAACCAACGCATCAACTATCTCACTGGCCACTTCTTTTAAGACCCCAGGATGAAGTCCATCAGGGCCCAGGGACTTGTCAGCCCACAGCTCCAACAATTTGCTCAGTGCCACTTCCCTGGTGATGGTAATTTTCTTGAATTCCTCCCCCACTTCCAGTTCCTGATTTACAGCTATTTCTGGGATGTTACTTGTATTCTCTATGGTGAAGACCGATGCAAAATATCTGTTCAACCCCCTCATCTGCCATCTCCTTATTTTCCCTTATTAATTCCCCAGACTCACTTCCAATAGGACCAACACTCACTTTGTTAACTCATTTCGTTTTTAAATATCGATACAAACTCTTAGTATCTGTCCTTGTATTTCTGGCTAGCTTTCTCTCGTACTCTAATTTTTCCCCTCCTTAATAATCTTTTAGTCCTTCTTTGCTGTTCTTTATATTCTGTCCAATTGTTTGACCTTCGGCAAGAGTACTGAAGACCTGTGCTCCAGAACTTGCCGCGCCCCTAGCCAAGCTGTTCCAGTACAGCTACAACACTGGCATCTACCCGGCAATGTAGAATATTGCCCAGGTATGTCCCTGTACTCAAAAAGCAGGACAAGTCCAACCCTGCCAATTACCGCCCCATCAGCCTACTCTCAATCATCAGTAAAGTGTTGGAAGGTGTCGTCAAAAGTGCTATCAAGCGGTACTTGCTTAGCAAGAACCTGCTCACTGACGCTCAGTTTGGGTTCCGCCAGGGCCACTCAGCTCCTGACCTCATTACAGCCTTGGTTCAAATATGGACAAAAGAGCTGAACTCAAGAGGTGAGGTGAGAGTGACTGCCCTTGACGTCAAGGCAGCATTTGACTGAGTATGGCATCAAGGAGCCCTGGCAAAACTGGAGTCAATGGGAATCAGGGGGGAAAACCCCCCAGCTGGTTGGAGTCATACCTAGCACAAAGGTAGATGGTTGTGGTTGTTGGAGGTCAATCATCTGAGCTCCAGGACATCACTGCAGGAGTTCCTCAGGGTACTGTCCTAGGCCCAACCATCTTCAGCTGCTTCATCAATGACCTTCCTTCAATCATTAGGTCAGAAGTGGGGATGTTCGCTGATGATTGCACAATGTTCAGCACCATTCGCGACTCCTCAGATACTGAAGCAGTCCGTGTAGAAGTGCAGCAAGACTTGGACAATATCCAGGCTTGGGCTGATAAGTGGCAAGTAACATTCACGCCGCACAAGCGCCAGGCAATGACCATCTCCAACAAGAGAGAATCTAACCATCTCCCCTTGACATTCAATGGCATTAAGATCGCTGAATCTCCAACTATCAACATCCTAGAGGCTACCATTGACCAGATACTGAACTGGAGTAGCCATATAAATACTGTGGCTACAAGAGCAGGTCAGAGGCTTGGAACCCTGCGGTGAGTAACTCACCTCCTGACTCCCCAAAGCCTGTCCACCATCTACAAGGCACAAGTCAGGAGTGTAATGGAATACTCTCCACTTGCCTGGATGGGTGCAGCTCCAACAACACTCAAGAAGCTCGACACCATCCAGGACAAAGCAGCCCACTTGATTGGCACCCCATCCACAAACATTCACTCCCTCCACCACTGACGCACAGTGGTAGCAGTGTGTACCATCGACAAGATGCACTGCAGCAACGCACCAAGGCTCCTTCGACAGCACCTTCCAAACACGCAAAATCTACCAACTAGAAGGACAAGGGCAGCAATTGCATGGGAACACCACCACCTGCAAGTTCCCCTCCAAGTCACACACCATCCTGACTTGGAACTATATTGCCGTTCCTTCACTGTCGCTGGGTCAAAATCCTGGAATTCCCTTCCTAACAGCACTGGGGGTGTACCTACCTCCCATGGACTGCAGCAGTTCAAGAAGGCAGCTCACCACCACCTACTCAGGGGCAATTAGGAATGGGCAATAAATGGTGGCCTAGCCAGTGACGCCCAAATCCCATGAATGAATAAAAAAAAACTATCCCCATATCAAAGAACAAAGAACAGTACAGCACAGGAACAGGCCATTCGGCCCTCCAAGCCTGCACCGATCTTGATGCCTGCCTAAACTAAAACCTTCTGCATTTCCTCTATTCCCTTCCTATTCACGTATTTGTCAAGATGCCTCTTAAACGTCGCTATCGTATCTGCTTCCACCACCTCCCCCGGCAGCAAGTTCCAGGCACTCACCACCCTCTGTGTAAAGAACTTGCCTCGCACATCCCCTCTAAACTTTGCCCTTTGCACCTTAAACCTATGTCCCCTAGTAACTGACTCTTGCACCCTGGGAAAAAGCTTCTGACTATCCACTCTGTCCATGCCGCTCATAACTTTGTAAACCTCTATCATGTCGCCCCTCCACCTCCGTCATTCCAGTGAAAACAATCCAAAGTTACCCAACCTCTCCTCATAGCTAATACCCTCCAGACCAGGCAACATCCTGGTAAACCTCTTCTGTACCCTCTCCAAAGCCTCCACGTCCTTCTGGCAGTGTGGCGACCAGAATTGCACGCAATATTCTAAGAGTAGCCGAACTAAAGTTCTGTACAGCTGCAGCATGACTTGCCAATTTTTATACTCTATGCCCCGACCGATGAAGGCAAGCATGCCGTATGCCTTCTTGACTACCTTATCCACCTGCATTGCCACTTTCAGTGACCTGTGGACCTGTACGCCCAGATTTCTCTGCCTGTCAATACTCCTAAGGGTTCTACCATATACTGTATACCTCCCACCTGTATTAGACCTTCCAAAATGCATTACCTCACACTTGTCCGGATTAAACTCCATCTGCCATTTCTCTGCCCAAGTCTCCAACCGATCTATATCCTGCTGTATCCTCTGACAATCCTCATCATTATCCGCAACTCCACCAACCTTTGTGTCGTCCGCAAACTTACTAATCAGACCAGCTACATTTTCCTCCAAACCATTTATATATACTACAAACAGCAAAGGTCCCAGCACTGATCCCTGCGGAACACCACTAGTCACATCCCTCCATTCAGAAAAGAACCCTTCCACTGCTACCCTCTGTCTTCTATGACCGAACCAGTTCTGTATCCATCTTGCCAGCTCACCTCTGATCCCGTGTGACTTCACCTTTTGTACTAGTCTGCCATGAGGGACCTTGTCAAAGGCTTTACTGAAGTCCATGTCGACAACATCCACTGCCCTTCCTTCATCAAGTTTTTGCGATCAAAGTGGATAACCTCACATTTATCCACATTGTATGCACCTGCCATGCATTTGCCCACTCACTCAACTTTTCCAAATCACCCTGAAAACTCTCTGCATCCTCCTCACAACTCACCCTCCCACTCAGTTTTGTGTCATCCGCAAATTTGGACATATTACATTTAGTTCCCTCATCTAAATCGTAAATGTATATTGTGAATAGCTGAGGTCCTAGCACCGATATCTGCGGTACCCCACTAGTCACTGCCTGCCATTCGGAAAAAGACCCATTTATTCCTACTCTTTGTTTCCTGTCTGCCAACCAATTTTCTATCCATCACAATACACTACCCCCAATCCTTTAATTTTACACGCTAATCTCTTATGTGGGACTTTGTCGAAAGCCTTCTGAAAGTCCAAATAAATCACATCCACCGGCTCCCCCTCATCAACTCTACTAGTTACATCCTCGAAGAATTCTAGAAGATTTGTCAAGCATGATTTCCCTTTCATAAATCCATGCTGACTCTGTGCGATTCTACCTCTGTTCTCAAAAATGCTCTGCTACAACATCTTTGATAATGGACTCTAGAATTTTCCCCACTACCGACGTCAGGCTGACTGGTCTATAATTCCCTGTTTTCTCTCTACCTCCCTTTTTAAATAGTGGGGTTACATTAGCTACCCTCCAATCTGTAGGAACTGTTCCAGAGTCTATAGAATCTTGGAAAATGACCACCAATGCATCCACTATTTCTAGGGCCACTTCCTTAAGTACTCTGGGATGCAGACCATCAGGCCCTGGGGATTTATCGGCCTTCAGTCCCATGAATTTCCCCAACACTATTTCTCTACTAATACTGATTTCCTTCAGTTCCTCCCTCTCACTAAACCCTATGTTCCCCAATATTTCTGTATGATATTTGTGCCCTCCTTTGTGAAGACAGAACCAAACTATGCATTTAGTTGGTCAGCCATTTCTTTGTTCCCCATAATAAATTCCCGTTACTTTTTTTTAATTCATTCATCGGAAGTGGGCGTCGCTGGCCAGGCCAGCATTTATTGCCCATCCCTAATTGCCCTTGAGAACGTGATGGCGAGCTGCCTTCTTGAACTGCTGCAGTCCATGTGGGGGAGGTACACCCATAGTGCTGTTAGGAAGGGAGTTCCAGGATTTTGACCCAGCGACAGTGAAGGAACAGCGATATAGTTCCAAGTCAGGATGGTGTGTGACTTGGAGGGGATCTTGCAGGTGGTGATTTAGTTTAGTTTAGTTTAGAGATACAGCACTGAAACAGGCCCTTCGGCCCACCGAGTCTGTGCCGACCATCAACCACCCATTTATATTAATCCTACACTAATTCCATATTCCTACCACATCCCCACCTGTCCCTATATTTCCCAACCACATACCTATACTAGGGGCAATTTATAATGGCCAATTAACCTATCACCCTGCAAGTCTTTGGCATGTGGGAGGAAACCGGAGCACCCGGAGAAAACCCACGCAGACACAGGGAGAACTTGCAAACTCCACACAGGCAGTACCCAGAATTGAACCCGGGTCGCTGGAGCTGTGAGGCTGCGGTGCTAACCACTGTGCCGCCCATGCATTTGCTGCCCTTGTCCTTCTAGTTGATAGAGGTCACGTGTTTGGAAGGTGCTGTCGAAGGAGCCTTGGTGCATTGCTGCAGTGCATCTTGTAGATGGTACACACTGCTGCCATTGTGCGTCGGTGGTGGAGGGAGTGAATGTTTGTAGATGGGGTGCCAATCAAGCGGGCTGCTTTGTCCTGGATGGTGTCGAGCTTCTTGAGTGTTGTTGGAGCTGCACCCATCCAGGCAAGTGGAGAGTATTCCATCACACTCCTGACTTGTGCCTTGTAGATGGTGGACAGGCTTTGGGGAGTCAGGAGGTGAGTTACTCGCCTCAGGATTCCTAGCCTCTGACCTGCTCTTGTAGCCACGCTATTTATATGGCTACTCCAGTTCAGTTTCTGGTCAATGGTAGCCCCTAGGATGTTGATAGTTGGAGATTCAGCGATCTTAATGCCATTGAATGTCAAGGGGAGATGGTTAGATTCTCTCTTGTTGGAGATGGTCATTGCCTGGGACTTGTGTGGCGCGAATGTCACTTGCCACTTATCAGCCCAAGGCTGGATATTGTCCAGGTCTTGCTGCATTTCTACACGGACTGCTTCAGTATCTGAGGAGTCACGAATGGTGCTGAACATTGTGCGATCATCAGCGAACATCCCCACTTCTGACCTTATGATTGAAGGAAGGTCATTGATGAAGCAGCTGAAGATGGTTGGGCCTAGGACACTAGCTTGACGAACTCCTGCAGTGATGTCCTGGAGCTGACTTGATTGACCTCCAACAACCACAACCATCTTCCTTTGCGCTAGATATGACTCCAGCCAGTGGAGGGTTTTCCCCCTGTTTCCCATTGACGTCAGTTTTGCTAGGGCTCCTTGATGCCATACTCGGCCAAATGCTGCCTTGATGTCAAGGGCAGTCACTCTCACCTCACCTCTTGAGTTCAGCCCTTTTGTCCATGTTTGAACCAAGGCTGTAATGAGGTCAGGAGCTGAGTGGCCCTGGCGGAACCCAAACTGAGCGTCACTGAGCAGGTTATTGCTAAGCGAGTGCCGCTTTATGGCACTGTTGATGACACTTTCCATCACTTTACTGATGATTGAGAGTAGGCTAATGGGGCGGTAATTGGCCGGGTTGGACTTGTCCTGCTTTTTGTGTACAGGACATACCTGGGCAATTTTCCACATTGCCAGGTAGATGCCAGTGTTGTAGCTGTACTGGAACAGCTTGGCTAGGGGCGCGGCAAGTTCTGGAGCGCAGATCTTCAGTACTATTGCCGGAATATTGTCAGGGCCCATAGCCTTTGCAGTATCCAGTGCCTTCATTCGTTTCTTGATATCACGCGGAGTGAATCAAATTGGCTGAAGTCTGGCATCTATGATGCTGGGGACTTCAGGAGGAGGCCGAGATGGATCATCAACTCGGCACTTCTGGCTGAAGATTGTTGCAAATGCTTTCGCCTTATCTTTCACACTGATGTGCTGGGCTCCCCCATCATTGTGGATGGGGATATTTGTGGAGCCACCTCCTCCAGTTAGTTGTTTAATTGTCCATCACCATTCACGACTGGATGTGGCAGGACTGCAGAGCTTAGATCTGATCCGTTGATTATGGGATCGCTTAGCTCTGTCTATCACATGCTGCTTACGCAGCTTGTCCTGTGTTGTAGCTTCACCAGGTTGACACCTCGTTTTGAGGTATGCCTGGTGCTGCTCCTGGCATGCCCTCTTGCATTCTTCATTGAACCAGGGTTGGTCTCCTGGCTTGATGGTAATGGTAGGGTGGGGGATATGCCGGGCCATGAGGTTACAGATTGTGGTTGAGTACAATTCTGCTGCTGCCCCACAGCACCTCATGGATGCCCAGTTTTGCATTGTTAGATCTGTTTGAAATCCATCCCATTTAGCACGGTGATAGTGCCACACAACACGATGGAGGGTATCCTCAATGTGAAGGCAGGACTTCGTCTCCACAAGGACTGTGTGGTGGTCACTCCTACCAATACTGTCATGGACAGATGCATCCGCAGCAGGCAGATTGGTGAGGACAAGGTCAAGTATGTTTTCCCCTCTTATTGGTTCCCTCACCACCTGCCGCAGACCCAGTCTAGCAGTTATGTCCTTCAGGACTCAGCCAGTCATGGTGCTACCGAGCCACTCCTGGTGATCGATGTTGAAGTCCCGCACCCAGAGTACATTCTGTGCCCTTGCCACCCTCAGTGCTTCCTCCAAGTGCTGTTCAACATGGTGGAGTACTGAGTCATCAGCTGAGGGAGGGCGGTAGGTGGTAATCAGCAGGTGGTTTCCTTGTCCATCTTTGATCTGATGCCATGAGACTTCATGGGGTCCGGAGTCGATGTTGAGGACTCCCAGGGCAACTCCCTCCCTACTGTATAACACTGTGCAGCCACCTCTGCTGGTGGGACAGGACATACCCGGGACGGTGATGGCAGTGTCTGGGCTATTGTCTGTAAGGTATGATTCCGTGAGTATGACTATGTCAGGCTGTTGTATGACTGGTCTGTGGGACAGCTCTCTCAACTTTGACACAAGCCCCCAGATGTTAACAAGAAGGACTTTGCAGGATCGACCGGGCTGGGTTTGACATTGTCGTTTCCGGTGCCTAGGTCGATGCCGGGTGGTCCGTCCGGTTTCATTCCTTTTTATTGACTTCGTAGCAGTTAGGTACAACTGAGTGGCTTGCTAGGCCATTTCAGAGGGCATGTAAGAGTTAACCACATTGCTGTGGGTCTGGAGTCACATGTAGGCCAGACCAGGTAAGGACAGCAGATTTCCTTCCCTAAAGGACATTAGTGAACCAGATGGGTTTTTACAACAATCGACAATGGTTTCATGGCCATCATTAGACTAGCTTTTTAATTCCCGATTTATTAATTGAATTCAAATTCCACCTTCTGCTGTGTTGGGATTTGAACCCATGTCCCCAGAGGACTAGGTTACTAGTCCAGTGACAATACCACTACGCCACCGCCTCCCCCTTCTGACTATACGGGACATACATTTGTCTTCACCAATCTTTTTCTCTTCACATACCTATAGAAACTTTTACAGTCAGTTTTTATGTTCTCTGCAAGCTCGTATTCTATTTTCCCCTTCTTAATCAATCACAAGGTAAGATCATATGGGGTTAGGGGCAATTTATTAGCTTGGATAGAGGATTAACCAACAGAAAACAAATAGGTCTTTTCTGGTTGGCAAGATGTAACGAATGGGGTGCCTCAGGGTTCGGTCCTCGGGCCCCAACTATTTACAATCTATATTAATGACTTGGATGCAGGGATAGAAGGTGCTATAGCCTTAGCTTAGAGCGAGAACAAACAGTTGTTATCTCTGGGTTGTTGCCTGTGCCACATGCTAGCGAAGTGAGGAATAGGGAGAGGAGTTGAACACGTGGCTGCAGGGATGGTGTAGGAGGGAGGGTTTTGGTTTCCTGGATAACTGGGGCTCTTTCTGGGGTAGGTGGGACCTCTACAAACAGGATGGTCTTCACCTGAACCAGAGGGGTACCAATATCCTGGGGGGGAGATTTGCTAGTGCTCTTCGGGGGGGTTTAAACTAATTCAGCAGGGGGATGGGAACCTAAATTGTAGTTCCAGTGTACAGGATGTTGAGAGTAGTGAGGTCAGGGATGAGGTTATAAGGACGCAAGAGGGCACTGGCAAGCAAAAACCTGGTTTAAAGTGTGTCTACTTCAACGCCAGGAGCATCTGGAATAAGGGGGGTGAGCTTGCAGCATGGGTTGGTACCTGGGGTCTCGATGTTGTGGCCATTTCGGAGACATGGGTAGAGCAGGGACAGGGATGGATGTTGCAGGTTCCGGGATTTAGATGTTTCAGTAAGAACAGAAAAGATGGTAAAAGAGGGGGGGGGGGGGTGTGGCATTGTTAATCAAGGAGAGTATTACGGCAGCAGAAAGGACGTTTGAGGACTCGTCCACTGAGGTAGTATGGGCCGAGGTTAGAAACAGGAGAGGAGAGGTCACCCTGTTGGGAGTTTTCTATAGACCTCCGAATAGTTCCAGAGATGTAGAGGAAAGGATAGCAAAGATGATTCTCGACAGGAACGAGAGTAACAGGGTAGTTGTTATGGGGGACTTTAACTTTCCAAATATTGACTGGAAATACTATAGTTCGAGTACTTTAGATGGGTCAGTTTTTGTCCAGTGTGTGCAGGAGGGTTTTCCGACACAGTATGTAGACAGGCCAACCAGGGGCGATGCCACATTGGATTTGGTACGGGGTAATGAACCCGGCCAGGTGTTAGATTTAGATGTAGGTTAGCACTTTGGTGACAGTGATCACAATTCGGTTAGGTTTACCTTAGCGATGGGCAGGGACAGGTATATACCGCAGGGCAAGAATTAAAGCTGGGGGAAGGAAATTATGATGCGATTAGGCAAGATTTAGGATGCGTAGGATGGGGAAGGAAACTGCAGGGGATGGGCACAATCGAAATGTGGAGCTTATTCAAGGAGCAGCTACTGCGTGTCCTTGATAAGTATGTACCTGTCAGGCAGGGAGGAAGTTGTCGAGCGAGGGAGCCGTGGTTTACTAAAGAAGTTGAAGCGCTTGTCAAGAGGAAGAAGGCGGCTTATGTTAGGATGAGACGTGAAGGCTCAGTTAGGGCGCTTGAGAGTTACAAGCTGGCCAGGAAGGATCTAAAGGGAGAGCTTAGAAGAGCGAGGAGAGGACACGACAAGGAGGAGGTGTTAGCAATTTTGGAAAGTGTGAAAATAGATAAGTCCCCTGGGCCAGATGGGATTTATCCTAGGATTCTCTGGGAAGCCAGGGAGGAGATTGCAGAGCCTTTGTCCTTGATCTTTATGTCGTCATTGTCGACAGGAATAGTGCCGGAAGACTGGAGGATAGCAAATGTTGTCCCCTTGTTCAAGAAGGGGAGTAGAGACAGCCCTGGTAATTATAGACCTGTGAGCCTTACTTCGGTTGTGGGTAAAATGTTGGAAAAGGTTATAAGAGATAGGATTTATAATCATCTTGAAAAGAATAAGTTCATTAGCGATAGTCAGCACGGTTTTGTGAAGGGTAGGTCGTGCCTCACAAACCTTATTGAGTTTTTTGAGAAGGTGACCAAACAGGTGGATGTGGGTAAAGCCGTGGATGTGGTGCATATGGATTTCAGTAAGGTGTTTGATAAGGTTCCCCACGGTAGGCTATTGCAGAAAATACGCAAGTATGGGATTGAAGGTGATTTAGTGCTTTGGATCAGAAATTGGCTAGCTGAAAGAAGACAGAGGGTGGTGGTTGATGGCAAATGTTCATCCTGGAGTTTAGTTACTAGTGGTGTACCGCAAGGATCTGTTTTGGGGCCACTGCTGTTTGTCATTTTTATAAATGACCTGGATGAGGGTGTAGAAGGGTGGGTTAGTAAATTTGCGGATGACACGAAGGTCGGTGGAGTTGTGGATAGTGCCGAAGGATGTTTTAGGTTACAGAGGGACATAGATAGGCTGCAGAGCTGGGCTGAGAGATGGCAAATGGAGTTTAATGCGGAAAAGTGTGAGGTGATTCACTTTGGAAGGAGTAACAGGAATGCAGAGTACTGGGCTAATGGGAAGATTCTTGGTAGTGTAGATGAGCAGAGAGATCTTGGTGTCCAGGTACATAAATCCCTGAAAGTTGCCACCCAGGTTAATAGGGCTGTTAAGAAGGCATATGGTGTTTTAGCTTTTATTAGTAGGGGGATCGAGTTTCGGAGCCACGAGGTCATGCTGCAGCTGTACAAAACTCTGGTGCGGCCGCACCTGGAGCATTGCGTGCAGTTCTGGTCACCGCATTATAGGAAGGATGTGGAAGCTTTGGAAAGGGTGCAGAGGAGATTTACTAGGATGTTGCCTGGTATGGGGGGAAGGTCTTACGAGGAAAGGCTGAGAGACTTGAGGTTGTTTTCGTTAGAGAGAAGGAGGAGGAGAGGTGACTTAATAGAGACATATAAGATAATCAGAGGGTTAGATAGGGTGGATAGTGAGAGTCTTTTTCCTCGGATGGTGATGGCAAACACGAGGGGACATAGCTTTAAGTTGAGGGGTGATAGATATAGGACAGATGTCAGAGGTAGTTTCTTTACTCAGAGAGTAGTAGGGGCGTGGAACGCCCTGCCTGCAACAGTAGTAGACTCGCCAACTTTAAGGGCATTTAAGTGGTCATTGGAACGACATATGGATGAAAATGGAATAGTTTAGGTCAGATGGTTTCACAGGTCGGCGCAACATCGAGGGCCGAAGGGCCTGTACTGCGCTGTAATGTTCTATGTTCTATAGCCAAATTTGCAGATGACACTCAAGTAGGTGGGATCGTTCGTTGCAATAAAGAAATAAGAAATTTACAAATGGATATGGATAGGTTAGGTGAATGGGCCAAAATCTGGCAGATGGAGTTTAACGTGGATAAATGTGAGGTTATCCATTTTGGTTGGAAGAATAGAAAGGCAGATTATTATCTAAATGGAGAGAAACTTCAGAGTGCTTCAGTGCAGAGGGATCTGGGTGTCCTTGTGCATGAATCACAGAAAACTAGTATGTGGGTGCAGCAAGTAATAAGGAAAGCAAATGGAATTTTGGCATTTATTGCTAAAAGAATAGAGTATAAAAGTAGGGAATTGTTGCTGCAACTGTACAAGGCATTAGTGAGACTGCACCTGGAGTACTGCGTACAGTTTTGGTCCCCTTACTTGAGGAAGGATGTAGTTGCATTGGAGGCAGTTCAGAGGAGGTTCACGAGATTGATTCCAGAGATGAGGGGTTTGTCTTATGAAGAGAGATTGAGCAGTTTAGGCCTTTACTCTCTAGAGTTTAGAAGAATGAGAGGAGATCTAATTGAGGTATACAAGATGATTAAGGGGATTGACAACGTAGACATGGAGAGGATGTTTCCTCTTGTGGGACAATCTAGAACGAGAGGTCATAGTTTTAGGATAAGGGGTAGCAGATTTAAAACAGAGATGAGGAGAAATTATTTCTCTCAAAGGGTCGTGAGTCTGTGGAATTCACTACCCCAGAGTGCGGTGGATGCCGGGAGATTGAGTAAATTTAAGGAGGAGATAGACAGATTTTTAATTAGTAATGAGTTGAAGGGTGATGGAGAATGGGCAGGAAAGTGGAGTTGAGGCCAAGATGAGATCAGCCATGATCGTATTGAATGGTGGAGCAGTCTCGAGGGGCTGAATTGCCTACTCCTGCTCCTACTTCTTATGTTCTTCATTACAGATTTACTATTTGAATTCAAATTTCACCATCTGCCATGGTGGAATTCAGATCCATGTCCTCAGAGCATTAGCCTGGGCTCTGGATTAGAATCATAGAAAGTTTAAGGCACAGAAAGAGGCCACTTGGCCCATCGTGTCTGTGCTGGCTGAAAAACTATCCACCTATTCTAATCCCACCTTCCAGCCCTGCAGATTACGGCATGTGAGGTGCATATCCAGACTCCTTTTGAATGAGTTGAGGGTTTTTGCCTCAACTACCCTTTCGGGCAGTGAGTTCCAGACCCCTACCACCCTCTGGGAGAAAAAATCTTTCCTCACCTCCCCTGTCAATTTTCGATAAATCACTTTAAATCTATGTCCCCTTGTCACTGACCTCTCTGCTGAGGTGAATAGACCCTTCACCTCCACTCTATCCAGGCTCCTCGCACATCCCCTCTAAACTTTGCCCCTCGCAGCTTAAACCTATGTCCCCTAGTCATACTTCTCAGTATTTTCCCATTAATCGTGTATTCCTTTGCCTTTTTTGACCTCCCCAAATGCATCACCTCACACTTCTCCGGGTTGAGGGGTGAAGTGCTTCACCTGTGAGATGTGGGCGGTCCATGATGCTTCCAGCGTTCCGGACGACTCCATGTGCAGGAAGTGTACCCAGTTGCAGCTCCTCACAGACCGCATGGATCGGTTGGAGCAGCAACAGGATGCACTTAGGAGCATGCAGGTGGCAGAAAGTGTCATAGACAGGAGTTTTAGAGAAGTGGTTACACCCAAGGTGCAGGCAGATAGATGGGTGACCGCTAGAAGGGGCAGGCAGTCACTGCAGGAATCCCCTGTGGCTATCCCCCTCTCTAACAAGTATACCATTTTGGATACTGTTGGGGGGGATGGCCTATCAGGGGAAAACAGCAGCAGCCAGAGCAGTGGCACCACGGCTGGCACTGTTGTTCAGCAGGGAGGGACAAAGCGCAGATGAGCAATAGTTATAGGGGACTCTATAGTCAGGGGCACAGATAGGCGCTTCTGTGGACGTGAAAGAGACTCCAGGATGGTATGTTGCCTCCCTGGTGCCAGAGTCAAGGATGTCTCTGAACGGACAGGGGGCATTCTGAAGGGGGAGGGTGAACAGCCAGAGGTTGTGGTACACATCGGTACCAACTACATAGGCAGGAAGAGTGACGAGGTCCTGCAGGGGGAGTTTAGGGAGTTAGGTAGAAAGTTAAAAGACAGGACCTCTAGGGTTGTAATCTCGGGATTACTCCCTGTGCCACGTGCCAGTGAGGCTAGAAATAGGAAGATAGTGCAGCTAAACACGTGGCTGAACAGCTGGTGTAGAAGGGAGGGTTTCAGATATCTGGACCATTGGGATCTCTTCAGGGACAGATGGGACCTGAACAAGAAGGACGGGTTGCATCTAAACTGGAGGGGCACAAATATCCTGGCTGCGAGGTTTGCTAGCATCATTCGGGAGGGTTTAAACGAGTGTGGCGGGGGGGTGGGAACCAGAGCAGTAGGACAGCAAGTGAAATAAATGAGGGGGAACTAGTAAATAAGGCCAGTAAGACTAAGAGGAAGAGCAGGCAGGGAGATGTTGCGGAGCACAGCGGGACTGGTGGTCTGAAGTGCATTTGTTTCAAAGCGAGAAGTATAACAGGTAAGGCAGATGAACTTCGAGCTTGGATTAGTACTTGGAACTATGATGTTGTTGCTATTACAGAGACTTGGTTGAGGGAAGGACAGGATTGACAGCCAAATGTATTTCGAAGCTTCAGGCGGGATAGAGGGGGATGTAAAAGGGGTGGGGGAGTTGCATTACTGGTTAAGGAGAATATCACAGCTGTACTGCGGGAGGACACCTCGGAGGGGTCATGCAGCGAGTCAATATGGGTGGAGCTGAGGAATAGGAAGGATGCAGTCACGATGTTGGGGGTTTTCTACAGGCCTCCCAACAGCCAGCGAGAGGTAGAGGAGCAAATATGTCAACAGATTTTGGAAAGATGTAAAGGTAACAGGGTTGTAGTGATGGGTGATTTTAACTTCCCCAATATTGACTGGGACTCACTTAGTGCTAGGGGCTTGGATGGGGCAGAATTTGTGAGGAGCATCCAGGAGGGCTTCTTGAAACAGTATGTAGATAGTCCAACTAGGGATGGGGCCATTCTGGACCTGGTATTGGGGAATGAGCCCGGCCAGGTGGTCGAAGTTTCACTAGGGGAGCATTTCGGGAACAGTGACCATAATTCCATAAGTTTTAAGGTACTTGTGGATAAGGATGAGTAGTCCTCGGGTGAAGGTGCTAAATTGGCGGAAGGCTAAATATAACAATATTCGGCAGGAACTGAAGAATTTAGATTGGGGGCGGCTGTTTGAGGGTAAATCAACATCTGACATGTGGGAGTCTTTCAGGACCAGCATGTTCCTGTGAGGAAGAAGGATAAGATTGGCAAGTTTCGGGAACCTTGGATAACGCTGGATATTGTGAGCCTAGTCAAAAAGAAAAAAGAAGCATTCATAAGGGCTGGAAGGCTAGGAACAGATGAATCCCTTGAGGAATATAAAGACAGTAGGAAGGAACTTAAGCAAGGAGTCTGGACGGCTAAAAGGGGTCATGAAAAGTCATTGGCAAACAGGATTAAGGAAAATCCCAAGGCTTTTTATATGTATATAAAGAGCAAGAGGGTAACTAGGGAAAGGGTTGGCCCACTCAAGGACAGAGAAGGGAATCTACGTGTGGAGCCAGAGGAAATGGGCGAGGTACTAAATGAGTACTTTGCATCAGTATTTACCAAAGAGAAGGACTTGGTGGATGTTGAGTCTAGGGAAGGGAGTGTAGATAGTCTCAGTCATCTCATTATCAAGAAGGAGGAGGTGTTGGGTGTCTTGCAAAGCATTAAGGTAGATAAGTCCCCAGGGCCTGATGGGATCGACCCTAGAATACTGAGGGAGGCAAGGGAAGAAATTGCTGGGACCTTGACAGAAATCTTTGCATCCTCATTGGCTACAGGTGAGGTCCCAGAGGACTGGAGAATAGCCAATTTTGTTCCTTTGTTTAAGAAGGGTAGCAAGGATAATCCAGGAAATTATAGGCCGGTGAGCTTTACGTCAGTGGTAGGGAAATTATTAGAGAGGATTCTTCGGGACAGGATTTACTCCCATTTGGAAACAAACAAACTTATTAGCAAGAGGCAGCATGGTTTTGTAAAGGGGAGGTCGTGTCTCACTAATTTGATTGCATTTTTTGAGGAAGTGACGAAGATGATTGATGAAGGAAGGGCAGTGGATGTTATCTATATGGACTTCAGTAAAGCCTTTGACAAGGTCCCTCATGGCAGACTAGTACAAAAGGTGAAGTCACACGGGATCAGAGGTGAGCTGGCAAGATGGATAC
The DNA here is from genome assembly GCF_036365525.1 of Heterodontus francisci. NCBI lineage: Eukaryota > Metazoa > Chordata > Chondrichthyes > Heterodontiformes > Heterodontidae > Heterodontus > Heterodontus francisci. The sequence continues at coordinate 943,022 of NC_090385.1, read as the reverse complement.
AGAACTGGCTCAGTCATAGAAGACAGAGGGTAGCAGTGGAAGGGTGCTTTTCTGAATGGAGGGATGTGACTAGTGGTGTTCCGCAGGGATCAGTGCTGGGACCTTTGCTGTTTGTAGTATATATAAATGATTTGGAGGAAAATGTAGCTGGTCTGATTAGTAAGTTTGCTGACGACACAAAGGTTGGTGGAGTTGCGGATAGTAATGAGGATTGTCAGAGGATACAGCAGGATATAGATCGGTTGGAGACTTGGGCGGAGAAGTGGCAGATGGAGTTTAATCTGGACAAATGTGAGGTAATGCATTTTGGAAGATCTAATGCAGGTGGGAAGTATACAGTAAATGGCAGAACCCTTTGGAGTATTGACAGGCAGAGAGATCTGGGCGTACAGGTCCACAGGTCACTGGAAGTGGCAACGCAGGTGGATAAGGTAGTCAAGAAGGCATACGGCATGCTTGCCTTCATCGGTCGGGGCATAGAGTATAAAAATTGGCAAGTCATGTTGCAGCTGTACACAACCTTAGTTAGGCCACACTTAGAATATTGTGTGCAATTCTGGTTGCCACACTACCAGAAGGACGGAAGCAGGTACCATAGAGACGTTTAAGAGGCATCTTGACAAATACATGAATAGGATGGGAATAGAGGGATACGGACCCCGGAAGTGCAGAAGGTTTTAGTTTAGGCAGGCATCAAGATCGGCGCAGGCTTGGAGGGCCGAATGGCCTGTTCCTGTGCTGTACTGTTCTTTGTTCTTTGTTTGTTCCTTGTTTGTTCTTTGTGAAGACAGAACCAAAGTATGTATGTAATTGGTCTGCCATTTCTTTGTTCCCCATTATAAATTGCCCCGTTTCTGACTGTAAGGGACCCACATTTGTCTTCACTAATTTCTTTCTCTTCACATATCTATAGAAGCTTTTACAGTCAGTTTTTATATTCGCTGCAAGCTTACTCTCATACTCTAGTTTCCCCTTCTTAATCAATCCCTTTGTCCTCCTTTGCTGAATTCTAAACTGCTCCCAATCCTCAGGTTTGCTGCTTGTTCTGGTCATTTTATATTTCTCCTCTTTGGATCTAATACTATCCCTAATTTCTTTTGTAAGCCATGGTTGAGCCACCCTTCCTGTTTTATTTTTGCGCCAGACAGGAATGAACAATTATTGTAATTCATCCATGCGCTCTTTAAATGCTAGTCATTGCCTATTCCACTGTCAACCCTTTAAGTAACGTTCCCCAATCACCACCTTCTTAAGGGCAATTAGGGATGTGCAATAAATGCTGGTTTAGCCAGTAACACCAACATCCCAAGAACAAAAAATAACAGCTTTTTGTTATTCTGGGGCCTCATTTAAAATAGTGTCACAGACACTAACAGCAAAACTGCAGCATCAAGAACAGGAAAGCTTAAATTACTGCCAGTAATCTCTGTCTTTTAAAAAATATCACTTTTCCCTGTCTCCTGTTTGATGTCAATGGACCAGGAATGAACCCAAGGGCTGCTGTGGAGAATTTGCACCTGAACTGATGTCAGCAGCATCTTGCAAGTAGCCACTAGGAGGTGTGAGTGACCAGGCAGGGAGAGTAAGTCCTATTTGATTTCCTCCTGTTGGTGCTCAGTGAGGAACCTCCCCTCTCCTCCCGGTCTGGCCACAGTCCCGTGCCTGAGACTATTATCACTGTGCTTCAAACCAGTAACTGTCGCTCTGTGTGACAAGGCTTCTACTGCTGTTCTTCACACTCCCATGCCACACGCAATCCTGTCACAGGACAAGGGAACATAAATATAAATGTTACATAGTCACTAACAGATCAAATAGCAAATTTGAAACTCACTGCAACAGTGAGAGTTTGAAGCAGAGAGCATTGAGGCATTTAAGGGAAGGCTTAATGCATACATGAGGGGGAAGGGAATAGAAGGATACAGGGAGAGGGGGGGAGAAAGAGATAATTGGAGAGGGAAGAGTAGCAGGAGCTTTGTGTAGAGTATAATCTAGTTGGGCCAAATGGCCTGTTCCTGTGCTGTAGATTTTGTGTAATTCAGTATGTTCAAACACACTCCAAGAATTGCAAGAGACACAGAACTAATTGATGTAAATTCTTTGTTCTTTGAATTCCATTTGCTACTTTGCTGCCCAGTTGACCAGACCATCAATATCTTCCTGCAGCCTACAGCGATCCTCCTCGCTATCTACCACACGGACAATCTTTGTGTTGTCTGCAACTTCTTGATCATACCCCCTACATTTACTTCCAAATCATAATATACACTACAAAAAGAAGGGGACCCAGTACTGAGCCCTGAGGAACCTCACTGGAAACAGCCCTCCAGTCGCAAAAACACCCGTCAACAATTACCCTTTGTTTCCCACCACTGAGCCAATTTTGTATCCACCTTGCTGCATTTCCCTGGATGCCATGGGATTTTATTTTTTTAACCAGTCTGCCATATGGGACCTTGTCAAAAGCCTTGCTAAAATCCATGTAGACCACATCCACTTTTCGAGGAGGTGACTAGATGTGTAGATGAGGGTAAAGCAGTTGATGTAGTCTACATGGATTTCAGTAAGGCTTTTGATAAGGTCCCGCATGGGAGATTGGTTAAGAAGGTAAGAGCCCATGGGATCCAGGGCAATTCGGCAAATTGGAACCAAAATTGGCTTAGTGGCAGGAGGCAGAGGGTGATGGTCAAGGGTTGTTTTTGCAAGTGGAAGCCTGTGACCAGTAGTGTACCACAGGGATCGGTGCTGGACCCTTGCTGTTTGTAGTGGACATTAATGATTTAGACATGAATGTCAGAGGCATGATCAGTAAGTTCGCAGATGACACAAAATTGGTGGTGTCATAAATAGTGAGGAGGAAAGCCTTAGATTTTAGGAAGATATAGATGGGCTAGTAAGATGGGCGGAGCAGTGGCAAATGGAATTTAATCCTGAGAAATGTGAGGTGATGCATTTTGGGAGAACTAACAAGGCATGGGAATATACAATGGATGGTAGGACCCTAGGAAGTACAGAAGGTCAGAGGGACCTTGGTGTACTTGTCCATAGATCACTGAAGGCAGCAGCACAGGTAGATAAGGTGGTTAGGAAGGCATATGGGATACTTGCCTTTATTAGCTGAGGCATAGAATATAAGAGCAGGGAGGTTATGATGGAGCTGTAGAAAACACTAGTTAGGCCACAGCTGGAGTACTGTGTACAGTTCTAGGCACCAGACTATAGGAAGGATGTGATTGCACTGGAGAGGGTGCAGAGGAGATTCACCAGGATGTTGCCTGGGCTGGAGCATTTCAGCTATGAAGAGAGACTGAAAAGGCTAGGGTTGTTTTCCTTCGAGCAGAGAAGGCTGAGGGGGACATGATTGAGGAATACAAAATTATGAGGGGAATTGATAGGTTAGATGGGAAGAGACATTGTCCCTTAGCGGAGGGGTGAATAACCAGGGGGCATAGATTTAAGGTAAGGGGCAGGAGGTTTAGAGGGAATTTGAGGAAACATTTTTTCACCCAGAGAGTGGTTGGAATCTGGAACGCACTGCCTGAAGAGCTGGTAGAGGCAGGAACCCTCATAACATTTAAGAGGTATTTAGATGAGCACTTGAAACGCCATAGCATACAAGTCTACAGGCCAAGTGCTGGGAAATAGGATTAGAATAGTTAGGTGCTTGATGGCTGGCACAGACAGGATGGGCCGAAGGGCCTGTTTCTGTGCTGTATGGCTCCATGACTCTAACTGCATTACCCTCATCTATCTTCCTTGTTACCTCTTCAAAAAGATTCGATCAAGTTGGTCAAACAAGAACTTCCCTTAACAAGTCCATGCTGACTATCCTTGATTAACCTATGCTTTTCTAAGTGACAGTTTATCCTGTCTCTCAGAATAGATTCCAATAATTTGCCCACTACTGAGGTTAGACTGACAGGCCTGTAATTATTCAGTCTATCCCTCGCTCCTTTTTTAAACAGAGGTACAATGTTAGCAGTTCTCCAACCCTCCAGCACCATGCCTGTATCCAGTAAGGACTGGAAAATGATGGTCAGACCTTCTGCTTTTTCCTCTCTTGCTTATTTTAACAGCCTAGGGTACATTTCATCTGGTCCTGGTGATTTATCAACTTTCAAGGATGCCAATCCCGTTAATACTTCCTCTCTCCAATGTTTATCACATCCAATACTTCACACTCCTACTCAACTACAATATCTGCATCGTCCCCCTCTTTTGTGAAGACAGACACAATGTATTCATTAAGAACAATACCACCATCTTCCGTCCCTACACATAGGTTATCTTTTTGGTCTTTTATGGGCTCTACCCTCTCCTTAGTTATCCTCTTACTCTTAATGTATTGATAAAACATCTTTGGGTTCACCTTGATTTTGTTTGCCAATATTCTTTCATGCCCTCTCTTTGCTTTCCTAATTTCCTTTCTGATTTCACCCCTCCACTTTCTAAACTCCTCTCAGCTTTCTGTTGTATTGAGTTCTCTGTGTCGGACATAAGCTTTCCTTTTCTGCCTTATCTTACCCTATAAGCTCCTTGACATCCATGAGGCTCCACATTTAGCCGTCTCACCCTGTTTCTTTGCGGGAACATGTTTGCTCTGAACCCCTTGAATCTCCCCTTTGAATGATTCCCACTGCTCTGACACAGATTTACCTTCAAGTAGCTTTTTCCAGTTCACTTTCGCTAAATCACTCCTCAGTTTCGTAAAATTGGCCTTGCCCCAATTGAGAACTCGAACTCCTGTTCTCTCTGTCCTTTTCCAGTGACACTAGTCCAGTGACATTATCACTATGCCACTGCCTCCCCCTGTCATGAATCAGCAGCATATTTGTAGTGGAATCTGAGAGCTTCTTCCCCCATTCTCCACCTCTGAGAAATTTTACATTTAAGAACAAAGAACAGTACAGCACAGGAACAGGCCATTCGGCCCTCCAAGCCTGCGCCGATCTTGATGCCTGCCGAAACTAACACCTTCTGCACTTCCGGGGCCCATATCCCTCTATTCCCTTCCTATTCATATATTTGTCAAGATGTCTCTTAAACGTCGCTATCGTATCTGCTTCCACCACCTCCCCTGGCAGCAAGTTCCAGGCACTCACCACCCTCTGTGTAAAAAACTTGCCTCGCACATCCCCTCTAAACTTTGCCCCTCGCACCTTAAACCTATGTCCCCCAGTAACTGACTCTGCCACCCTGGGAAAAAGCTTCTGACTATCCACTCTGTCCATGCCACTCATAACTTTGTAAACCTCTATCATGTCGCCCCTCCACCTCCATTGTTCCAGTGAAAACAATCCGTGTTTTTCCAACCTCTCCTCATAGCTAATGCCCTCCAGACCAGGCAACATCCTGGTAAACCTCCTCTGTACCCTCTCCAAAGCCTCCACGTCCTTCTGGTACTGTGGCGACCAGAATTGCACGCAATATTCTAAGTGTGGCCGAACTAAGGTTCTGAACAGCTGCAGCATGACTTGCCAATTTTTATACTCTATGCCCCGACCGATGAAGGCAAGCATGCCGTATGCCTTCTTGACTACTTTATCCACCTGTGCTGCCACTTTCAGTGACCTGTGGACCTGTCTCTCTGCCTGTCAATACTCCTAAGGGTTCTGCCATTTACTGTATACCTCCCACCTGCATTAGACCTTCCAAAATGCATTACCTCACATTTGTCCTGATTAAACTCCATCTGCCATTTCTCTGCCCAAGTCTCCAACCGATCTATATCCTGCTGTATCCTCTGACAATCCTCATCATTATCCGCAACTCCACCAACCTTTGTGTCGTCCGCAAACTTACTAATCAGACCAGCTACATTTTCCTCCAAATCATTTATATATACTACAAAGAGCAAAGGTCCCAGCACTGATCCCTGCGGAACACCACTAGTCACATCCCTCCATTCAGAAAAACACCCATCCACTGTTACCCTCTGTCTTCTGTGACTGAGCCAGTTCTGTATCCATCTTGCCAGCTCACCTCTGATCCCGTGTGACTTCACCTTTTGCACCAGTCTGCCATGCGAGACCTTGTCAAAGGCTTTACTAAAGTCCATATAGACAACATCCACCGCCCTTCCCTCATCAATCATCTTCGTCACTTCCTCAAAAAACTCAATCAAATTAGTAAGACACGACCTTCCCTTCACAAAACCATGCTGTCTCTCGCTAATAAGTTCGTTTGTTTCCAAATGGGAGTAAATCCTGTCCCGAATAATCCTCTCTAATAGTTTCCCTACCACTGACGTAAGGCTCACCGTCCTATAATTTCCTGGATTATCCTTACCACCCTTCTTAAACAAAGGAACAACATTGGCTATTCTCCAGTCCTCTGGGACCTCACCTGCAGCCAATGAGGATGCAAAGATTTCTGTAAAGGCCCCAGCAATTTCTTCCCTTGCCTCCCTCAGTATTCTAGGGTAGATCCCATCAGGCCCTGGGGACTTATCTACCTTAATGCTTTGCAAGACACCCAACACCTCCTCCTTTTTGATAATGAGATGACTGAGACTATCTGCACTCCCTTCCCTAGGCTCATCATCCACCAAGTCCTTCTCCTTGGTGAATACTGATGCAAAGTACTCATTTAGCACCTCACCCATTTCCTCTGGCTCCACACATAGATTCCCATCTCTGTCGTTGAGTGGGCCAACCCTTTCCCTAGTTACCCTCTTGCTCTTTATATACGTATAAAAGGCCTTGGTATTTTCCTTAATCCTGTTTGCCAATGACTTTTCATGACCCCTTTTAGCCCTCCTGACTCCTTGCTTAAGTTCCTTCCTACTGTCTTTATATTCCTCAAGGGATTCGTCTGTTCCTAGCCTTCCAGCCCTTACGAATGCTTCCTTTTTCTTTTTGACTAGGCTCACAATATCCCATGTTATCCAAGGTTCCCGAAACTTGCCAAACTTGTCTTTCTTCCTCACAGGAACATGCTGGTCCTGGATTCTAATCAGCTGACGTTTGAAAGACTCCCACATGTCAGATGTTGATTTACCCTCAAACAGCCGCCCCCAATCTAAATTCTTCAGTTCTTGCCTAATATTGTTATAATTAGCCTTCCCCCAATTTAGCACCTTCACCCGAGGACTACTCTTATCCTTATCCACAAGTACCTTAAAACTTATGGAATTATGGTCACTGCTCCCGAAATGCTCCCCCACTGAAACTTCGACCACCTGGCCGGGCTCATTCCCCAATACCAGGTCCAGAATGGCACCATCCCTAGTTGGACTATCTACATACTGTTTCAAGAAGCCCTCCTGGATGCTCCTCACAAATTCTGTCCCATCCAAGCCCCTAGCACTAAGTGAGTCCCAGTCAATATTGGGGAAGTTAAAATCACCCACCACTACAACCCTGTTAACTTTACATCTTTCCAAAATCTGTCTACATATCTGCTCCTCTACCTCCCGCTGGCTGTTGGGAGGCCTGTAGTAAACCCCCAACATCGTGACTGCACCCTTCCTATTCCTGAGCTCCACCCATATTGCCTCGCTGCATGACCTCTCTGAGGTGTCCTCCCGCAGTACAGTACAGAACATAAGAAATAGGAGTAGTAGGTCATACAACCACTCAACCCAGCTCCACCTTTTAGTAAGATCATGGCTGATCTTCTCCCTAACTCTCCTTTCTCACACTATCCCCATGTCTACTGCTCTGGTTAATCTTCGAATGCTTTTTATTTCATGGTTGCACAAAGGAAGATGGTTGTGGTTGTTCGAGGAAAATCATTTCAGCTCCAGATATCACTGCAGGAGTTCCTCAGGGTAGTGTCCTAGGCGCAAGCATCTTCAGCTGCTTCATCAATAACTTTCCCTCCATCATAAGGTCAGAAGTGGGGATGTTCACTGGTGGTTGAACAGTGTTCAGTTCTAGTCAACTCCTCAGTTAATGAAGCAGTCAGTGCCCACATGCAGCAAAAGCTGGCTTGAGTTGATAAGTGGCAAGTAACATTCACGCCACACAAGTGCCAGGCAGTGACCATCTCCAACAAGAAAGAATCTAACCATCTCCCCTTGACATTCAACAGCATTACCATCGCTGAATCCCCCACTATCAACATCCTAGGGATTACCATTGACCAGAAACTTAACTGGAGTAGCCATATAAATACCATGGCTATAAGCGCAGGTCAGAAGCTGTGAATTCTGCAGCGAATAACCCACCATCTACAAGTCACAACACACGAGAGTGATAGAATACTCTACGTTTGCCTGGATGAATGTAGCTCCAACAACATTCAAGCAGACAAAGCAGCCCGCTTGATTGGCACCCCAGCTTAAACGTTCACTCCCTCCACCACCGACCCACAGTGACAACAGTGTGTACCATCTACAAGATGGACTGCAGCAACGCACCAAGGCTCCTTCCACACACCTTCCAAACCTGTGGCTTCTACCACCTAGAAGGACAAGGGCAGCAGATTGGTGAGAACACCACCACCTGCAAGTTCCCCTCCAAGTCACACACCATCCTGACTTGGAACTATATCGCCGTTCCTTCACTGTCGTTGGGTCAAAATCCTGGAACTCCCTTCCTAACAGCACTGTGGGTGTACCTACCCCACATGGACTGCAGCGGTTCAAGAAGGCAGCTCACCACCACCTTCTCAAGGGCAATTAGGGATGGGCAATAAATGTTGGCCTTGTGAACAACATTCCCATCCTATGATTGAATAAAAGAACACTGATCATTTCTTCTCATGTGACCGTCCATCTTTGCTCCCTCAAGTCCAACAGCAAATGTGAACATGTCTGGAGCACAATTGGTTTGGTCATCTATTACCTCCTGAAAATCTTTGAATCATAGAATGATTACAACACAGAAGGACCTGGACATGCAGCGGAAGTGCTGTAACCTGCAAGGCTGCGGATAAGGTGCTGGAAGGTGGGATTAGATTGGGCATCTAGTTGTTTCAGCCGGCGCAGACATGATGGGCTGAATAGCCTCCTTCTGTTCCGTAACTTTTCTATGGTTCTAAGGAGGCCATTTGGCCCATTGTGTTCATGCCAAAATAATACTTTCATCTCTGGGTGGGTGTCACACTTTGTCACACACCATCCTGGGCGGCACAGTGGCGCAGTGGTTAGCACCGCAGCCTCACAGCTCCAGGGACCCGGGTTCGATTGTGGGTACTGCCTGTGCGGAGTTTGCAAGTTCTCCCTGTGACCATGTGGGTTTTCGCTGGGTGCTCCGGTTTCCTCCCACAACCAAAGACTTGCAGGTGATAAGTAAATTGGCCATTGTAAATTGCCCCTAGTGTAGGTAGGTGGTAGGGAATATGGGATTACTGTAGGGTTAGTATAAATGGGTGGTTGTTGGTCGGCACAGACTTGGTGGGCCAAAGGGCCTGTTTCAGTGCTGTATCTCTAAATACATTTTTTTTTTAAATCCTGACTTTGAACTATATTGCTATTCCTTCACTGTCACTTGGTGCTGGAACTCCCTTCCTAACAGCATTAAGGATGTACCTACACTACATGGACTGCAGCGGTTCAAGAAGGCGGCTTGCCACCACCTTCTCAAAGGCAATTGGGGCTGGGCAATAAATACTGGCCTAGTCAGTGATGCCCACGTCCCATGAACAAATTTAATAAAATAGTCGTTTGGTAGTACAGAACTTGAGTATTGCTGAAAATAGAGACATGTTGTCGAAGTTTTTCGTCTTGCCTTTGTCAGGACAAGCCGCAAGAATACCAATGTAAGGGAAAACAGCATCTTTATTTGCCTTTCATTGCAGCAGCTTTTTCGGGAGCAGAGTGTGAGCGAGTGAGCAGCTGGGAAGGTCAGTTTGAAAGTAAACTTAATTTCATTTTGTTTTCGACGGAGGCCAGGGGGCTGCTGGGTAAGTAAAACACTATATATTTGGGTGGTTTAAAATAACTTTCCTTTCATTGCAGCAGCTTTTTCGGGAGCAGAGTGTGAGCGAGTGAGCAGCTGGGAAGGTCAGTTTGAAAGTAAACTTAATTTCCTTTTGTTTTCGGCAGAGGCCAGGGGGCTGCTGGGTAAGTAAAACACTATATATTTGGGCGGTTTAAAATAACTTTCCTTTCATTGCAGCAGCTTTCTCGGGAGCAGAGTGTGAGCGAGTGAGCAGCTGGGAAGGTCAGTTTGAAAGTAAACTTAATTTCCTTTTGTTTTCGGCAGAGGCCAGGGGGCTGCTGGGTAAGTAAAACACTATATATTTGGGCGGTTTCTGAACCCGAGACACCACACATGTAGTGTCTCCCACCCGCCCTCCTCCTCTAACCAAAAAAAAAAAGGACTCGGTGGGGTGTTTATAAGGTAAGGCTTTTTCTATTTCTCTGGTTTTATCGTGATTGGTAAAAACTTTTCGTTCCTTTTTCATTTAACTAAGTTAAGCTTAAGATTAAAAATGGCAGGAGATCTCAGACCCGTGTCATGCTCCTCTTGCTCAATGTGGGAGCTCAGGGACATGGCTGATGTCCCTGACTCCTTCACGTGCAGTAAGTGTGTCCAACTGCAGCTCTTGTTAGACCGCATGACGGCTCTCGAGCTGCGGATGGACTCACTTTGGAGCATGCGCGATGCTGAGGAGGTCGTGGATAGCACGTTTAGTGAATTGGTCACACCGCAGATTAGGATTGCTGAGGGAGAAAGGGAATGGGTGACCAAAAGGCAGAGAAAGAGCAGGAAGGCAGCGCAGGAGTCCCCTGCGGTCATCTCCCTCCAAAACAAGTATACCGTTTTGGATACTGTTGAGGGAGATGGCTCACCAGGGGAAGGCAGCAGTAGCCAGGTTCATGGCACCGTGGCTGGCTCTGCTGTTCAGAAGGGCGGGAAAAAGAGTGGAAGGGCTATAGTCGTAGGGGATTCGATTGTAAGGGGAGTAGATAGGCGGTTCTGTGGTCGAAAACGAGACTCCCGAATGGTATGTTGCCTCCCAGGTGCACGGGTCAGGGATGTCTCAGATCGGCTGCAGAACATTTTAAAGGGGGAGGGTGAACAGCCAGTTGTCATTGTGCACATAGGCACCAATGATATAGGTAAAAAACGGGATGAGGTCCTACAAGCAGAGTTTAGGGAGTTAGGAGCCAAGTTAAAAAGCAGGACCTCAGAGGTAGTAATCTCAGGATTGCTACCAGTGCCACGTGATAGTCAGAGTAAAAATGAAAGAATAGTCAGGATGAATGCGTGGCTTGAGAGATGGTGCAGGAAGGAGGGGTTCAGATTTTTGGGACATTGGGACCGGTTCTGGGGGAGGTGGGACTATTACAAATTGGACGGTCTACACCTGGGCCGGACTGGAACCAATGTCCTTGGGGGTGCTTTTGCTAACGCTGTTGGGGAGGGTTTAAACTAATGTGGCAGGGGGATGGGAACTAATTGAGGTCAGTTGACAGTAAGGAGGTAGTAACAAAAGCCTGTAAGGAACTAGATAATGAAGTCAGTGTGACTAAGGGGAAGAGCAGGCAGGGAGCAGATGATGAATATAAAGGGACTGGTGGTCTGAGGTGCATTTGTTTTAATGCAAGAAGTGTAGTAGGTAAGGCAGATGAACTTAGGGCTTGGATTAGTACCTGGGAGTATGATGTTATTGCTATTACTGAGACTTGGTTGAGGGAAGGGCATGATTGGCAACTAAATACCCCAGGATATCGATGCTTCAGGCGGGATAGAGAGGGAGGTAAAAGGGGTGGAGGAGTTGCATTACTGGTCAAAGAGGATATCACAGCTGTGCTGAAGGAGGGCACTATGGAGGACTCGAGCAGTGAGGCAATATGGACAGAACTCAGAAATAGGAAGGGTGCGGTAACAATGTTGGGGCTGTACTACAGGCCTCCCAACAGCGAGCGTGAGATAGAGGTACAAATATGTAAACAGATTATGGAAAGATGTAGGAGCAACAGGGTGGTGGTGATAGGAGATTTTAATTTTCCCAACATTGACTGGGATTCACTTAGTGTTAGAGGTCTAGATGGAGCAGAATTTGTAAGGAGCATCCAGGAGGGTTTTCTAGAGCAGTATGTAAATAGTCCAACTCGGGAAGGGGCCATACTGGACCTGGTGTTGGGGAATGAGCCCGGCCAGGTGGTTGAAGTTTCAGTAGGGGACTACTTTGGGAATAGTGATCACAATTCCGTAAGCTTTAAAATACTCATGGACAAAGACGAGAGTGGTCCTAAAGGAAGAGTGCTAAATTGGGGGAAGGCCAACTATACCAAAATTCGGCAGGAGCTGGGAAATGTAGATTGGGAGCAGCTGTTTGAAGGTAAATCCACATGTGATATGTGGGAGGCTTTTAAAGAGAGGTTGATTAGTGTGCAGGAGAGACATGTTCCTGTGAAAATGAGGGATAGAAATGGCAAGATTAGGGAACCATGGATGACAGGTGAAATTGTGAGACTAGCTAAGAGGAAAAAGGAAGCATACATAAGGTCTAGGCGGCTGATGAAAGACGAAGCTTTGAAAGAATATCGGGAATGTAGGACCAATCTGAAACGAGGAATTAAGAGGGCTAAAAGGGGTCATGAAATATCTTTAGCAAACAGGGTTAAAGAAAATCCCAAAGCCTTTTATTCATATATAAGGAGAAAGAGGGTAACTAGAGAAAGGATTGGCCCACTAAAGGACAAAGGAGGAATGTTATGCGTGGAGTCAGAGAAAATGGGTGAGATTCTAAATGAGTACTTTGCATCGGTATTCACCGAGGAGAGGGACATGACAGATGTTGAGGTTAGGAACAGATGTTTGATTACACTAGGTCAAGTCGGCATAAGGAGGGAGAAAGTGTTGGGTATTCTAAAGGGCATTAAGGTGGACAAGTCCCCAGGTCCGGATGGGATCTATCCCAGGTTACTGAGGGAAGCGAGAGAGGAAATAGCTGGGGCCTTAACAGATATCTTTGCAGAATCCTTAAACACGGGTGAGGTCCCGGAGGACTGGAGAATTGCTAATGTTGTCCCCTTGTTTAAGAAGGGTAGCAGGGATAATCCAGGTAATTATAGACCGGTGAGCCTGACGTCAGTGGTAGGGAAGCTGCTGGAGAAGATACTGAGGGATAGGATCTATTCCCATTTGGAAGAAAATGGGCTTATCAGTGATAGGCAACATGGTTTTGTGCAGGGAAGGTCATGTCTTACCAACTTAATAGAATTCTTTGAGGAAGTGACAAAGTTGATTGATGAGGGAAGGGCTGTAGATGTCATATACATGGACTTCAGTAAAGCGTTTGATAAGGTTCCCCATGGTAGGCTGATGGAGAAAGTGAAGGCGCATGGGGTCCAAGGTGTACTAGCTAGATGGATAAAGAACTGGCTGGGCAACAGGAGACAGAGAGTAGCAGTAGAAGGGAGTTTCTCAAAATGGAGACGTGTGACCAGTGGTGTTCCACAGGGATCCGTGCTGGGACCACTGTTGTTTGTGATATACATTAATGATTTGGAGGAAAGTATAGGTGGACTGATTAGCAAGTTTGCAGACGACACTAAGATTGGTGGAGTAGCAGATAGTGAAGGGGACTGTCAGAGAATACAGCAGAATATAGATAGATTGGAGAGTTGGGCAGAGAAATGGCAGATGGAGTTCAATCAGGGCAAATGCGAGGTGATGCATTTTGGAAGATCCAATTCAAGAGTGAACTATACAGTAAATGGAAAAGTCCTGGGGAAAATTGACGTCCAGAGAGATTTGGGTGTTCAGGTCCACTGTTCCCTGAAGGTGGCAACGCAGGTAAATAGAGTGGTCAAGAAGGCATACGGCATGCTTTCCTTCATCGGACGAGGTATTGAGTACAAGAGTTGGCAGGTCATGTTACAGTTGTATAGGACTTTGGTTCGGCCACATTTGGAATACTGCGTACAGTTCTGGTCGCCACATTACCAAAAGGATGGAGATGCTTTGGAAAGGGTGCAGAGGAGGTTCACCAGGATGTTGCCTGGTATGGAGGGCGCTAGCTATGAGGAGAGGTTGAGTAGATTAGGATTATTTTCATTAGAAAGACGGAGGTTGAGGGGGGACCTGATTGAGGTGTACAAAATCATGAGAGGTATAGACAGGGTGATAGCAAGAGGCTTTTTCCCAGAGTGGGGGATTCAATTACTAGAGGACACGAGTTCAAAGTGAAAGGGGAAAAGTTTAGGGGGGATATGCGTGGAAAGTTCTTTACGCAGAGGGTTGTGGGTGCCTGGAACGCGTTGCCAGCGGAGGTGGTAGATGTGGGCACGATGGCGTCTTTTAAGATGTATCTAGACAGATACATGAATGGGCAGGAAGAAAAGAGATACAGAACCTTAGAAAATAGGCGACATGTTTAGAGAGAGGATCTGGATCGGCGCAGGCTTGGAGGGCCGAAGGGCCTGTTCCTGTGCTGTAATTATCTTTGTTCTTTGTTCTTTGTTCTTTATACTGTATGAGAAGAGAGTGCTGATTGGTTGGCAAGTGAACTTTGATTGGTAGAGGCATTGCCATGGGGAATGCACCTGCTTACAGTGACTGACAAGCCTTATTTGAAATTTAAACCAGTCAGCTTGACGCTGATTGGTCAAGACATTGCACTGAAGAATGAACTTTGATGTACTAGTTGAGAAACCTGCTAAGGATTCTCTACCACTGTCTACCACAAATCTACCTTCAATGGTCAATACACACGTTGTGATTCTTACAATTCCACATGCTATAAGATTGGCCTCATCGGCAACTTCATAAATAGGGCCCGAGCCATTTGCTCACCATGCAAGCTTGATGCTGAAATAGGGCGAATCAAAGACATCCTGCGTAACAATGGCTACCCTGATCAGATCATAAACTGGCAATGCCTCTATCAATCAGAATTCACTTGCCAACCAATCAGCACTCTCTTCTCATACAGTATGAAGTTGTTGTTTTCCCTTACATTGGTATTCTTGCAGATCGTCCTGATGAGTGCAAGCTGAAAAGCTTCGACAACATGTTTCTATTTTCAGCAATACTAAAAGAAAAACAGTTGTTGTGATCTGGAACGCTTTGCCTGAAAGGGCAGTGAAACAGATTCATTAGCAACTTTCAAAAGGGAATTGGATAAATACTTGAAAAGGAAATGTTTGCAGGGCTATGGCGAAAGAACAGGTGACTGAGGTTAATTGGATAGTATTTCCAGAGTGCCAGAACAGGTGCAGTGGGCTGAATGACCTCCTTCTGCATTGTATCATTCTATGTAAAACATTTTTGAAAAGAAAGAGAAGGAATGATGTGGAATCTGAAACTCAGAACCATTACAGATGTCTTCTAATATAAATACTGCAGTTACTTGGGCTTTTTGGGATGTGAGCATCACTAAAAAGGACAGTATTTATTTCTCATCCCTAATTGCCCTTGAGAAGGTGGTTGTGAGCTGCCTTTTTGAACCACTGCAGTCCATGTGAGGTAGGTATACCCACAGTGCTGGGAGGAAGGGAGTTCCAGGATTTTGACCCAGCGACAGTAAAGAAACGGCAATATAGTTCCAAGTCAGGATGGTGTGTGACTTGGAGGGGAACTTGCAGGTGGTGGTGTTCCCATGCATCTGCTGCCCTTGTCCTTCTAGTTAGTAGAGGTCGCGGGTTTGGAAGGTGCAGTCTAAGGAGCCTTGGTGCGTTGCTGCAGTGCATCTTGTAGATGGTACACACTGCTGCCACTGTGCACCAGTGGTGGAGGGAGTGAATGTTGAAGGTGGTGGATGGGGTGCCAATCAAGCGGGCTGCTTTGCCCTGGATGGTGTCAAGCCTCTTGAATGTTGGAGCTGCACCCATTCAGGCAAGTGGAGAGTATTCCATCACACTCCTCACTTGTGCCTTGTAGATGGACAGGCTTTGGGGAGTCAGGAGGTGAGTTACTCACCACAGAATTCCCAGCCTCTGACCTGCTCTTGCAGCCACGGTATTTATATGGCTACTCCAGTTACATTTCTGGTCAACGGTAACCCCCAGGATGTTGATGGTGGGGGTCTCAGTGATGGTAATGCCATTGAATGTCAAGGGGAGATGGTTAGATTCTGTCTTGTTGGAGATGCTCATTGCCTGCTACTTGAGTAGCACGAATGTTACTTGCCACTTATCAGCCCAAGTCTAAATGTTGTCCAGGTCTTGTTGCACCTGGACATGGGCTGCTTCAGTATCTGAGGAGTAGCGAATGGTGCTGAACATTGTGCAATCATCAGGAATATCCCCACTTTTGACCTTATGATGGTGGGAAGGTCATTGATGAAGCAGCTGAAGATGATTGGGCCTAGGACACTACCCTGAGGAACTCCTGCAGCAATCCCCTAGGACTGAGATGATTGATCTCCAACAACCACAACCATCTTCCTTTGTGCTAGGTATGACTCCAACCAATGGAGGGTTTTCCCCTGGTTCCCAGTGACTTCAGTTTTGCTAGGGCTCCTTGATGTCATACTCAATCAAATGCTGCCTTGATGCCAGGGGCAGTCACTCTCACCCCACCTCTTGAGTTTAGCTCTTTAGTCCATGTTTGGGTAAAGGCTGTAATGAGGTCAGGAGCTGAGTGGCCATGGCGGAACCCAAATTGATCATCGGGGGGAATATTGTTGCTTTGTAAGAGTAGACTGATGGGGCGGTAATTGGCCAGATTAGATTTGTCCTGCTTTTTGTGGATAGGACAATTTTCCACATTGTCAGGTAGATGCCAGTGTTGTAGCTATACTGGAACAGCTTGGCTAGGGGCATGGCTAGTTCTGGAGCACAAGTCTTTGGGACTACAGCTGGGATGTTGTCAGGGCCCATAGCCTTAGCAGTATCCAGTGCCTTCAGCTGTTTCTTAATATCATAAGGAGTGAATTGAATTGTCTGAAGACTGGCATCTGTGATGCTGGGGACCTCAGGAGGAGGCCGAGATGGATCATCCTCTGGACACTTCTGGCTGAAGATGGATGCAAATGCTTCAGCCTTATCTTTTGCACTGATGTGCTGGGCTCCCCCATCATTGAGGATGGGAATATTTGTGGAGTCACCTCGTCCAGTTAGTTGTTTAATTGTCCACCACCATTCACGGCTGGATGTGGCAGGAATGCTGAGCTTAGATCTGATTTGTTGGTTGTGGGATCGCTTAGCTCTGACTATGTAAGCTTCTTCTGCTGTTTACCATGTATGTGTTGTAGCTTCACCAAGTTTTGAGGTTTTGAGGTATGCCTGGTGCTGCTCCTGGCATGCCCTCCTACACTCTTCATTGAATCAGGGTTGGTCTCCTGGCTTGATGGTAATGGTAGAGTGGGGGATATGCCGGGTCATGAGGTTACAGATTGTGGTTGAGTACAATTCTGCTGCTGCTGATGGCCCACAGCATCTTTTGGATGCTCAGTTTTGAGCTGCTAGATCTGTTGTGAATCTATCCTAATTAGTACGATGGTAGTGCCACACATGATGGAGGGTGTCCTCAGTGTGAAGACAGGACTTCATCTCCATAACCACTGTGCCGTGGTCACTCCTACCAATACTGTCATTGACATGTGCTTCTGCGATAGGTAGATTGATGAGGGTGAGGTCAAGTAGGTTTTTCCCTCTCGTTGGTTCTCTCACGACCCGCCACAGGCTCAGTCTGCAGATATTTCCCTCAGGACTCGGGCAATAGTGGTGCTGCTGAGTCACTCTTGGTGATGGACATTCTGTGCCCTTGGTAACCTCAGTGCTTCTTCCAAACAGTGTTCAACATGGAGGAGTACTGATTCAGCAGCTTGGGCGGGGTGGTGGGGAATGGTAGGTGGTAATCAGCAGGAGGTTTTCTTGCCCATATTTGACCTGATGCCATGAGACGTCATGGGATCTGGAGTCAATGTTGAGGACTCCCAGGGCTACTCCTTCCTGACTGTATACCACTGGGCCGCCACCTCCGGTGGGTTCGGCCTTCCAATGGGATCGGACATACCCAGGGATGGTAATGGAAGAGTTTAAAGTGCTGCTTTAAAGTGACGGGCCTGGTTACCAGATAAACATCTCAACCATGCCCCAGACCTCAGACAACCTGTGAGTAACACCATGAAGATCGAGAATGTAGATGTAACTTTAATTCTAAATCTTGAAATTTATAGGTTTGTTAAGATGCTTTGCAGCTCACCAAACCTGGACCTGGAGGAAATGGTGCATAATATGTGAACATACCTGCTGTTGGTCTTGTTCCGGATAAGGGCCCTTAAGTCTATGTAATGTAATTAACATGAACTTACAGAAGGCATTCAATGAGGTTCCACATAAGATACTGTTAATAGAAATGAGAACTCTTGGAATTGGAGGCAAGATATTGGCTTGGACAGAGAATTGGATATAGAACCATAGAAAAAGTACAGCACAGAAGGAGACCATTCAGCCCATCTTGTCTGTGCCAGCTGAATAAACTATCCGCCCAAACTAACCCTACCTTCCAGTACCTGGTCCGTAGCCTTGCAAGTTACAGCACCTCAGGTGCATGTCCAGGTACCTTTTAAAAGAATTGAGGGTTTCTGCCTCCATCACCATTCCTGGCAGTGAATTCCAGACACCCACCACCCTCGGAGAAAAAGTTTCCCCTCATGTCCCCTCTAATCCATCTACCAATCACCTTAAATCTGTGTCCCATGGTAACTGATCTCCCCGCCAGCGGAAACAGGTCCTTCCTGTCTACTATATCTAGGCCTCTCATAATTTTGTACACCTCAATTAAGTCACCCCTCAGCCTCCTCTGTTCTAAGGAAAACAATCCTAGCCTATCCAATCTTTCCTCAGCTGCAACTTTCAAGTCCTGGCAACATTCTTGTAAATCTCCTCTGTACTCTCTCCAGAGCAACTATGTCCTTTCTGTAATGTGGTGACCAGAACTGTACACAAGACTCCAGCTGTGGCCTAACCAGCGTTTTATGCAGTTCCAGCATTATATCCCTGCTTTTGTATTCTATACCTCGGCCAATAAAGGAAAGCATTCCATAGGCCTTCTTCACTACTCTATCTACCTGTCCTGCCACCTTCAGGAACCTGTGGACATGCACTCCAAGATCTCTCACTTCTTCTACCCCTCTCAATATCCTCCCATTTATTGTGTATTCCCTCGCTTTATTTTCCCTCCCCAAATGCAATATCTCACACTTCTCTGGATTGAATTCCATTTGTCACTTTTCCGCCCATTTAACTAAAACAGTGATAATATTCTGGAGTCCACGGCTTTCCTCCTCACTATTAACTACATGGCTAATTTTTGTGTCATCAGCAAATTTCCCAATCATGCCTCCCACATTTAAGTCCAAATCATTAATATAGACCACAAGTAGCAAGGGACCCAACACTGAGCCCTGTGGAACACCACTGGAAACAGCTTTCCATTCGCAAAAACACCCATCGACAGCTACCCTTTGTTTTCTGTTCCTGAGCCAATTCTGGATCCAACCTGCTGCATTCTCCCATATCCCATGTTTCATTTTACTGGCAAGTCTGCCAAGTGGGACCTTGTCAAATGCTTTACTAAAATCCATGTAAACCACATTCACTGAACTACCCTCATCTACCCTCCTTGTCACTTCCTCAAAAAACTCAATCAAGTTAGTAAGACATGACCGTCCCCTAACAAATCCATGCTGACTATCCCTGATTAATCCGTGCCTTTCTAAGTGACAGTTTATCCTATCCCTCAGAATAGATTCTAACAATTTACCCACCACGGAGGTCAGACTGACTGGCCTATAATTACCTGGCTTATCCCTCACACCCTTTTTAAACAATAGTACAACGTTCGCAGACCTCCAATCGTCTGGTACCTCGCCTGTATCTAGTGAGGATTTGAAAATGATCCTCAGTGCATCCGCTATTTCCTCAGTGACCTCCTTTAACAACCTGGGATGCAATCCATCCGGCCCTGGCGATTTATCCACTTTCAGGGATGTCAGACCCTCAAGCACTTCCTCTCTCATTATGCTAATAGTATCTAATATTTCACACTCCTCCGCTTTAACTATAATGTCTGCATGAACCCTCTCCTTTGTGAAGACAAAGACAAAAAACTCATTAAGAACACTGCCCACATCCTCTGCATCCACGACTAAGTTCTCCTGTACATCTCTGATAGGCCCTGCCCTTTCCATAGTTATCCTCTTGCTCTTAATGTACTGATAAAACATCTTAGTGTTTTCCTTGATTTTACCTGCCAATAATTTTTCATGTCCTCTCTTTGCTTTTCTAATTTCTTTTTTTACTTCACCCCTGCACTTTCTATACTCCTCTAGGCTTTCTAAAGTATTAAGATATTTGTGATAGTCATAAGTTTCTTTTTTTGCTTTATCTTACCCTGTAAGCTTTTAGATAACCAGGCGGCTCTAGATTTGGCAGTACCACCCTTTATCTTTGTGGGGACATGTCTGCACTGTGCCTGTAGTATCTCGGTCTTGAATGCCTCCTACTGGTTTGCCACTGATTTTCCTTCAAGTAACTGTATCCAGACCACTTTTGCCAGATCACCTCTCAGTTTTGTAAAATTTACCTTCTCCCAATTTAGAACCTTTGCTTCTGTTTTATCTTTGTCGTTTTCCATAATTATGCTAAAACTAACTGTATTATGGTCACTATCTCCAAAATGGTCACCCACTGTTACTGCATCCACTTGCCCAGCTTCATTACCGAAGTCTAAATCTAGAATTGCGCCCCCTCTCGTTGGGCTTGTTATGTGCTGGCTAAAAAAGTTCTCTTGAACATAGTTCAAGAATTTTGTGCCCTCTGTGCCCTTCACACTATTTGTATTCCAGTTGATATTGGGGTAGTTGAAATCCCCAACTATTATTGCCCTAATGCTTTTGCACTCAGAAATCTGCCTACATATTTGTTCTTTAATCTCCCTCTCACTATTTGGGGGTCTATAGTACACTCCCAGTAATGTAGCTGCCCCCTTTTTATTTCTGAGCTCCACCCCTATGGCCTCTTTTGATGATTCATTTAGCATATCATCCCTCCTCAAAGCTGCTATTGATTCTTTAACTAATAATGCTACCCGCTCCTTTTTTATCCCCCTCTCTATCCCACCTGAAAACCCTATATCCAGGGATGTTGAGCTGCCATTCTTGCCCCTCTTTAAGCCAAGTTTCCATTATAGAAATGATATTGTGCTGCCATGTGTCTATCTGTGCCCTCAGCTCATCGACTTTATTTACTATACTCCTTGCATTTAAATAAATACCCTTTAACACTGCCAAATTCCTGTGTTGCACACTTTTTACCCTTTGCTTCTTCTGCCTTTCAGAGTCACTCGCTAATTTTCTGTGTCCTGTTCCCTGTCCTGAAACTGTCCTATCTGAAACTGCCCTCAGGTTCTCATCCCCCTGCTAATCTAGTTTAAACCATCCCCAACAGCACTAGCAAACCTTCCTGCAAGGAAATTTGTCCCAGTCCTGTTCAGGTGCAGACCGTCTGGCTTGTACAGGTCCCACCTTCCCCAGAACCGGTCCCAATGCCCCAGAAATCTGAAGCCCTCCCTCCTTAACCATCTCTCCAGCCACGCATTCATCTGGTGTATTCTCCTATTTCTATGCTCACTAGCACTTGGCCTTGGGAGTAATGCAGAGATTAGTACCCTTGTTGTCCTGCTTGCTAATCTCTTTCCTAACTCCCTAAACTCAGCCTGCAGAACCTCATCCCTCTTACTTGTTATATTGTTGGTACCAATGTGCACCACGAGCTCCAGCTGTGCACCCTCGCCCTCCAGAATGTTCTGTAGCCATTCGATGACATCCGTGACCCTTGCTCCAGGGAGGCATCGTACCATCCTGAAATCACATCTGCGACCACAAAAACACCTATCTTTCCTCTAACCAGAGAATCCCCTACCACTATTGCTCTATATGGTAGGAGACAGATAGTAGGGATAATGGATATGTATTCCAGTTGGCAGGATGTGACTAATGGTGTCCCCCAGGGATCTGTATTGGGGCCACAGCTTTTCATTGTATTTATATATGACTTGGATGAAGGAATAGAGAGTTCATTGACGACACTAAATTAGGCAGCAAGTAAATAGTGTCCACAGGGGTAGAAAGTTGCAAAGTGACATTGATCGAGCAGCAGCGAGAGCAGGAACAGGCGAGAGGAGCCGGGAGATAAAAGGAGCCGAAGCCAGAGAACAGAAGCAGCAGCGAGAGTGCTCTGTTCTGTTCTGTTCTGTGGACCTGCTTGACCAGCAAAAATTGAAGTGTGACATCACAGGAGAGCTGGTAACTGATTGGTGGGTATTTCTTTCTTCCATTTGAGTAGCGGGAGCGGTGAGAGTGCGAGTCAGGGGGCAGCCGGGAGGGTAAGTTTCACGATAAAGTACTTACCTCGTGATTCGGCGGACGCGGACACAGGGACTGCTGGGTAAGTGAACTTATATATTCGGGCAGTGGCTAAACCCGAAACACTACACGTGTAGTGTTTCCCACCCATCTCCTCCTCTAACCAAAAAAAAGGACTCTTGTGTGGAGGGTTTGGTAAGGTAAGGTTTTCATTTATTTTTTTTTTTAAATCTCTTTTGTCAATTTCGAGCAGAGGGGATGGAAGCTAGGGCAGTTGCATGCTCCTCTTGCAGGATGTGGGAGGTGAGGGTCACCACTTATGTCCCTGCTGACTTCACCTGTGAGAAGTGCACCCAACTCCAGCTCCTCACAGACCGTGTTAGGGAACTGGAGCTGGAGGAACTTCAGATCATTCAGGAGGCTGAGGGGGTGATAGAGAGCAGTTATAGGGAAGTAGTGACACCTAAGTTACAGGATAAAGGTAGCTGGGTGACTGTCAGGGGAGGGAAAGGGAATAGGCGCACAGTGCAGGGATCCCCTGTGGCCGTTCCCCTCAATAATAAGTATACCGTTTTGGATACGGTTGGTGGGGATTGGACCTACCAGGGGAAAGCCACAGCAGCCAGGTCTCTGGCACTGAGCCTGGCTCTGTGGCTCAGAAGGGAAGGGGGGAGAATAGGAGAGCGATAGTGATAGGACATTCAATGGTTAGAGGAACAGACAGGAGATTCTGTGGTCGTGAACGAGACTCCCGTATGGTATGTTGCCTCCCGGGTGCCAGGGTCAGGGATGTCTCGGATCGAGTCTACAGGATTCTTAAGGGGGAGGGGGAGCAGCCAGAGGTCGTGGTACATATCGGTACCAATGACATAGCTAGGAAAAGGGATGAGGACCTGAAAAGCGAATATAGGGAGTTAGGTTGGAAGCTAAAAGGCAGGACGAGCAGAATAGTAATCTCAGGATTGATACCGGTGCCACGTGCTAGTGAGGCTAGAAACAGAGAGCGAGTGCAACTGAACACGTGGCTACAGAGCTGGTGTAGGAGGGAGGGCTTCAGATATGTGGATCATTGGGATACCTTCTGGGGAAGGTGGGACCTGTACAAGAAGGACGGGTTGCATCTGAGTGGCACAGTGGTGCAGTGGTTAGCACTGCAGCCTCACAGCTCCAGCGACCCGGGTTCAATTCTGGGTACTGCCTGTGTGGAGTTTGCAAGTTCTCCCTGTGTCTGCGTGGGTTTCCTCCGGGTGCTCTGGTTTCCTCCCACAAGCCAAAAGACTTGCAGGTTGGTAGGTACATTGGCCATTATAAATTGCCCCTAGTATGGGTAGGTGGTAGGGAAATATAGGGACAGGTGGGGATGTGGTAGGAATATGGGATTAGTGTAGGATTAGTATAAATGGGTGGTTGATGGTCGGCACAGACTCGGTGGGCCGAAGGGCCTGTTTCAGTGCTGTATCTTTAAACATGAACTGGAGGGGCACCAATATCCTGGGCGGGAGGTTTGCTAGAGCTCTTCGGGAGGGTTTAAACTAGTTTGGCAGGGGGAAGGGAACCGGAGCTACGGATCAGTGGATGGGGTAGCTGTTGAACAGGCAGATACCGAGTGCAGAGAGTCTGTGAGGAAGGTTAGACAGCTGACAGGGCAAAGTTGCAGCCAGTATGATGGGTTGGTGTGTCTATTTTAGATGTTATGGATTATGATTATGGATGTTGGATGTTCCGGGGTTTAGATGTTTCAAAAGGAATAGGGAGGGAGGTAAAAGAGGTGGGGGAGTGGCATTGCTAATCAGGGATAGTATCACAGCTGTAGAAAGGGAGATCGTCGAGGAGGGTTTGTCTACTGAGTCATTATGGGTGGAAGTCAGAAACAGGAAAGGAGCAGTCACTTTATTGGGAGTTTTCTATCGACCCCCCAATAGCAACAGAGACATGGAGGAACAGATTGGGAGGCAGATTTTGGAAAGGTGCAGAAGTAACAGGGTTGTTGTCATGGGTGACTTCAACTTCTCTAATATTGATTGGAACCTCCTTAGAGCAAATAGTTTGGATGGAGCAGATTTTGTCAGGTGTGTCCAGGAAGGTTTCCTGACTCAATATGTAGATAGGCTGACTAGAGGGGAGGCTATGTTGGATTTGGTGCTTGGCAACGAACCAGGCCAGGTGGCAGATCTCTCGGTGGGAGAGCATTTCGGTGATAATGATCACAACTCCCTGACCTTTACTATAGTCATGGAGAGGGACAGGAGCAGACGGGATGGGAAAATATTTAATTGGGGGAGGGGGAATTACAATGCTATTCGGCAGGAACTGGGGAGCTTAAATTGGGAACAGATGTTCTCAGGGAAATGCACGACAGAAATGTGGAGGTTGTTTGGGGAGCACTTGCTGCGACTGCTGGATAGGTTTGTCCCGATGAGGCAAGGAAGGGATGGTAGGGTGAAGGAACCTTGGATGACAAGAGATGTGGAACAGCTAGTCAAGAGGAAGAAGGAAGCTTACTTAAAGTTGAGGAAACAAGGATCACTCAGGGCTCTAGAGGGTTACAAGGTAGCCAGGGAGGAATTGAAGAATGGACTTAAGAGAGCTAGAAGGGGACATGAAAAAGTCTTGGCGGGTAGGATTAAGGAAAATCCCAAGGCGTTCTACACTTACGTGAGCGTGAGGAACAAGAGGATGGCCAGAGTGAGGGTAGGGCCGATCAGGGATAGTGGAGGGAAACTGTGCCTGGAGTCGGAGGAGGTAGGGGAGGTCCTTAATGAATACTTTGCTTCAGTATTCACTAGTGAGAGGGACCTTGTCGTTTGTGAGGACAGCGTGAAACAGGCTGATATGCTTGAACATGTTGATGTTAAGAAGGAGGATGTGCTGGAAATTTTGAAAGACATGAGGAGAGATAAGTCCCCGGGGCCAGACGGGATATACCCAAGGTTATTACGGGAAGCGAGGGAACAGATTGCCACGCCTTTGGCGATGATCTTTGCGTCCTCACTGTCCACTGGAGTAGTACCAGATGATTGGAGGGTGGCAAATGTTATTCCCTTGTTCAAGAAAGGGATAACCTTGGATAACCCTGGGAATTACAGACCAGTCAGTCTTATGTCGGTGGTGGGCAAATTATTGGAGAGGATTCTGAGAGACAGGATTTATGATTATTTGGAAAAGCATAGTTTGATTAGAGACAGTCAGCATGGCTTTGTGAGGGGCAGGTCATGCCTCACAAGCCTTATTCAATTCTTTGAGGATGTGACAAAACACATTGATGAAGGAAGAGCAGTGGATGTGGTGTATATGGATTTTAGCAAGGAGTTTGATAAGGTTCCCCATGGTAGGCTCATTCAGAAAGTAAGGAGGCATGGGATACAGGGAAATTTGGCTGTTTGGATACAGAATTGGCTGGCCCATAGAAGACAGAGGGTGGTAGTAGATGGAAAGTATTCAGCATGGAGCTCGGTGACCAGTGGTGTTCCGCAGGGATCTATTCTGGGACCTCTGCTCTTTGTGATTTTTATATATGACTTGGATGAGGAAGTGGAAGACTGGGTTAGTAAGTTTGCCGATGACACAAAGGTTTCTGGAGTTGTGGATAGTGTGGAGGGCTGTTGTAGGTTGCAACGGGACATTGACAGGATGCAGAGCTGGGCAGAGAAGTGGCAGATGGAGTTCAACCTGGAAAAGTGTGAAGTGATTCATTTTGGAAGGTCGAATTTGAATGCAGAATACAGGCTTAAAGACAGGATTCTTGGCAGTGTGGAGGAACAGAGGGATCTTGGGGTCCACGTCCATAGATCCCTCAAAGTTGCCACCCAAGTTGATAAGAAGGCGTATGGGGTGTTGGCTTTCATTAACAGGGGGATTGAATTTAAGAGCCGTGAGGTTATGCTGCAGCTCTATAAAGCCCTGGTTAGACCACACTTGGAATATTGTGTTCAGTTCTGGTCGCCTCATTATAGGAAGGATGTGGAAGCTTTAGAGAGGGTGCAGAGGAGATTTACCAGGATGCTGCCTGGACTGGAGGGCATGTCTTATGAAGAAAGATTGAGGGAGCTAGGGCTTTTCTCATTGGAGCGAAGAAGGATGAGAGGTGACTTGATAGAGGTGTACAAGATGATGAGAGGCATCGATAGAGTGGATAGCCAGAGACTTTTTCCCAGGGCAGAAAGGGCTATCACCAGGGGGCATAATTTTAAGGTGATTGGAGGAAGGTTTCAGGGAGATGTCAGAGGTAGGTTCTTTACACAGAGAGTGGTGGGTGCGTGGAATGCGCTGCCAGCGGTGGTAGTAGAAGCAGATACATTAGGGACATTTAAGCGACTCTTGGATAGGTACATGTTTGATAGTAGAATGAAGGGTATGTAGGTAGTTTGATCTTAGGGTAGGTTAGAGGGTCGGCACAACATCGTGGGCTGAAGAACCTGTACTGTGCTGTACTGTTCTATGTTCTATGATTAAGTGAATGGGCAAAACTATGGCAGATGGAGTTCAATGTGGGGAAATGTGAGGTCACCCACTTTAGACCCAAGACAGATACACCAGGGTACTTTTTAAATGGTGAGATGCTATGAACTATGGTTGAGCAGAGAGAATTAAGGGTCCAAGTACTGACATCACTAAAAGCTAGTGAACAGGTACAAAATATTATTAAAAAGCCTAATAAAATGTTCACACAAAGGGTAGTTGGACTGTGGAACTCTCTCCCCCAGAAAGCTGTTGACGCTCGGGGGGGCAAATTGAAAATTTAAGAACTGAAGATTGATAGATTTTTGTTGGGCTAGGGTATTCAGGAACCAATTTGAAATACAGATTAGCCATGATCTATTTTAATAGCAGAACAGACTTGAGGGGCTGAATGGCCTCCTAATGTTCTTGTGTAATGTGCAAGTTGTCAATTCTGGATCCAGTTTTGACAGCAATCCTCAACCAGTAAAATTCTGTTGGCTGAATTCCAACCCCCCCCCCCCCCCCCCACCACACACTCCCACAAAATGAACGGGTGCACAAGAGTTATAGATTGTGTATCCCTGTTTACTCCAGGGGTTGTTGCTTGACAGTGTTATGACCGGTTGAGGAAGGGTCTCAGGCTCCCCTCTCGTCCCTTTCCTGGTTTGGCCATAACAGGGTTTATCTTTTAAAACACAGTGATTTTAGCTTACCACCTCAATGAGTCCTTGCTCACTGCTCTCTAATTGAAACCAATGAACTAATCAGACAGGTTTTCATAGGTTTAAACAAGAAAGATGTAGGTTTATTAGCCTTATCACTCTAACTCGGTTAAAATTACTAAAATATGCGACGCAACCATGCTAGCGTGCATACGAGATAAACAAGCATACAAATAGATACAGAGGGGGAGAAAGAATTGGGGGCGGCATTGAAGTAGGGTTGGCAATAAATAGAATTTAGTTACTGTCTTTTGTTTTTGCTGTAAAGTCCTTGGTTGAAGTTGAGGTCTTGGAGTTCTTGCTGGGGCCCAGTGCACAATTTCTGACTTTTTTCTTTGGTACCAGAAGGCTGAAGAGGTGCTCTGTCTTGAGGCTTAAGCTGCTCCCATGGGTCCCTGGGACACTGCTGGAGAGAGAGAGAGGGGTGCTTTCTCCTTTGAGTTCAGCTGCAGTCTCCCAAAAAACCTTTCTGTGTGGCGCAATGCAAACAGTCCCCAGTCTGGCCAGCAGATAAGTCATGTGACCATCTCTTTGTTTGAGACAGCATCTTCTGGGAGGGTTGTTGATTCTCAAAGCTCTCCAGTCACACTCAGTAGGGTGTGGAATTCTGGCTCTTACACAGACAAAGAATGTTGATTAATCATGATTGCCCAGACCAATCTTGTTAATTGAATCAGTGAGCACTCCCATTGTCTCTATTCAACTGTCTCTCAGAATGCAAATGTGCAACCATGTTTTCAGATGTTTAGCTCTGGGTTTTTTAAAAAACAAGTTATGTTCAATGTCCAGTAAAAAAGGTTCAAGTAGTGTTCCATCTGACGAAATTAATGTTTCCATTTGGCAGGTATGATTTCTGTCACAACAGACATATTAAGTGAAGTAAAAGCAAAATACTCCAGTTCTGAAGAAGGGTCACTGACCTGAAATGTTAACTCTGCTTCCCTCTCCACAGATGCTGCCAGACCTGCTGATTATTTCCAGCATTTCTTGTTTTTATATTAAGTGAAGTTCCTTGCATTGTTTATTTTGCCCAGAGATTTTTTTCAGCTATATTGTCAGTATACAGCTGCATGTAAACTAGCTCAACTGTAATTATTTTGTTTAGGTCACTGAGGAAGTGTCTAAAAGCTTGATATTAATGAAGGAAATACTTTATGGCACAAGTGAGAAGGATGCACAGACTGAAGCTGTGGCCCAGTTAGCCCAGGAACTTTATAACTCCAATCTATTAAGCACTCTGATAGCTGGCCTCCATATGATCGACTTTGAGGTACAATAAAACAAAATTAGTTCATTCATTTTATGTCATATTAATGAGATCACTTTTTTTTATAAATGCATATCGGTCCCTGCTGTCATTTAATTTCAAAGTAATTTGCAAAAGATTATCATTTTAATTCAAAGACAGTTCAAATGGTAGCCTTTTGATTTGCACTTGTCTTCTGGATTTTAGTTTGGTAGGGACGAATGTTCCTCAATGGAAGGGGTTGGGGGGAGACATGTGGTCCCAGCTTCTCCCCCCACCTATCCTGGTGTGTTCCTTGCTGAACATGTGGTTTTATAGCTGAAGAAACACTTAAACACTTCCAATATGGGATGCTTCCTTTTAAGATGGATTTTTGCTTTCAGAATGTAAAGTGTGTTATATTAAGATCTCTTCTTTCTCCTGTTATTGTTGTATTTTGCACCTGTTAAGTTGACTTGTTTCACTCGTAAGCCTTTGGAAAGTCTGGATTCCTGAATTTCCTTTTGCTCTCACTTTAGGGCAAGAAGGATGTAGCACAGATCTTCAACAACATTCTCCGCAGGCAGATTGGCACAAGGACACCGACAGTAGATTATGTGTCCTCACACATGCAGATTCTCTTCATGTTGCTAAAGGGGTAAGTGTCATTAAATTCAGAAATTTGCAGTTGGAGATTTACGGGACATTCACTGCTTTCACTTTATATTTAAACGTCGGATCCTTTTTTCCTCTGTAGAAACTCTTCATTCCTGTTTTTAGATTTTAATTGATTGTCCAAGGGGAATTCAACTTTCATTACATGAATCAGGTTTTGGTTTAAATCATTTTATTTTACTTTCTTGGTCAGCCCAATGTGTAATGTGTGGTTACTCATGTTTAAATGCCTCAGAACCACATCATTGAGTTACTGTTTGGCTCTTATGGGGTCCACACACTCCCTGTGAGGGGAACCCTCCTCCCTTAAGGTCAGAGAGGTTATGGGAAAATTGGCAATAATCAAGGATTAGGGACCCTGGGGAACTGCTGGGTATTAAACTGAACAGCGCACCAGCTCATTGCACCAATGATCCTGCTGTTAATCTAGTTAGGACCACTTAATGTTAATGGGGTCAAGTGGGAAGAATCCAAGGATTCTCTGGATCCTTTTAAAGTGGTCCAAGTCTAAGTGGTCCATCATCAGCAGTTACCTGAAGAACCTGCCTAGTTCCAAAATTCTTTCACCTATTATCTTGGAACCAACTCTACCCAGAGACCCCATCTATTCCCCCCACAGTAGTTGGCCAGCCTGGGTTTGAGTCTTTGTTACACAATGGTAAATTCTCGAAACTTGATGTGTGTCTGTGTAAATTACACATGCACAATTTCTAAATCTGTTAAAACTATTTCACAACTTATTGTCAATTATATGCAACTTGTTAGTCTGTAGTATATTATTATAGCAAAAATAAACTATATATATTTAAAAAGGAACTATTACAGGCCCAGAATTCCCTGAAATGGCATAATCAGCAACTTATATTGAAATGTACACTGAGTTATACCAAAATTTCATGAAATTTAGCATCAAACCAGCATAAAGTGGAAAAGTCAGGGCTGAGGGAAGCACTGAGCTGATGCCATATTCCTTCTTTAAACTTCTCTTTATCTGTGAAAATCAAACTTTGAAGCCTTGACACCATCATTTGTGCACATTGGGTACAAAGAGATAAAAATTGGATTGTTCAGTTATTTGGACGCGGTGGTTGCAATTCGTGATCTGCCTACGTGGGTCCCAGCAGCAGTGAGCAGCACTTAAGTTTTGTGTTGCCACTTCAGTTAAACGATTGTGCTGCCTGAGCTGCTGCCTGGCTGCGTGCAAAACAGGGAACCTAACAGCGTGTGAGAATAGCATGGCTTCCAGTTCGCCTCCAGATCTTAAAGGCAGTCTGGCCCTCTTAAAGGGAAGCTACATTGTTTAACTGAAGGCTGCAGATAACTCATACTGACAGTCAAAATGAAGGAACGTGGAATACCACTTCGGTGAGAGGGCTACAAGATTCTCAGATACCACACTGAAGGAACGAGTGTCAAAGGTGGACGCAAGAAGAGGTCGTTTCCATGGAGGTCCAGGAGGCCCTCATGCCAGATCCCCCAAAGGCTGTGGGAGTAGGTGGCAAAGGAGGACAATGCTTGGGGACTGGCACTGAGGACCAGGCAGGAGTACCAGAAGAAGTTTAATGACCTCACATGCGTGGTTAAGGTCAGTGAGTGCATCTTCACATCACCTCTCATATCCACCACACCACCAGCCTCTCATGCTGCTTAATACGCCACACACCATCACTCACCCATCAGCAATCAGGACTTGGGCCTAACATTCACATATTACACACACACACCTATCTTCCACTGATACCAGCCTCACACTCACATATTGCTGCCCCTACATACCTTCAGCTATGGTAGGCACAACACCCCAAACAAAGTGCAACACAATCACTGACTTCC
The DNA here is from genome assembly GCF_036365525.1 of Heterodontus francisci. Classification (NCBI taxonomy): domain Eukaryota; kingdom Metazoa; phylum Chordata; class Chondrichthyes; order Heterodontiformes; family Heterodontidae; genus Heterodontus; species Heterodontus francisci. The sequence continues at coordinate 911,912 of NC_090385.1, read as the reverse complement.
TGCCCTCTCTCTTACAGGACAAGTTTGTCCATAACAAGAGGAGGAACCAGAAAAGTGGTAGAAGTGGAGACAGGACCATCACGACTCAATTGACTCTGCCTGACCAAGAAAAAGACGGAACTGGACGCTCTGTATCTGAATGCGCATAACATTCGTAATATAACAGAAATATTATCAGCGCAAATAGAAATAAATAAATATATGACCTGATAGCCATTACAGAGATGTGGTTGCAAGGTGACCATGGCTGGGACCTGAATATTCAAAGGGTATTTGACATTACAGAAGGACAGGAAGCTAGGAAAAGGTGGTGGGGTTGCTCAGTTAATTCAGGGTGACATTATTACTCTCTCTTTGAATAGACAGCCTCGGTGACCTCTCTTACACAACAGTGCACTGAAACTCCAAGATGTTGTGAATTTTCTCCAGCACCAGCTTGGAATGAACACAAGCAATAGCAGCAGGAGTAGACCATTCGGCCCATCAAACCTGCTTCATCATTCAATACGATCATGATCTTAGGCTTCAACTCCACTTTCTCGCCCACTCACCATATCCCTTGATTCCCTGAGAAAGCAAAAATCTGTCTGTCCCAGCCTTAAATATATTTAGTGATGGAGCATCCATAACCCTCTGGGGTAGAGAATTCCAAAGATTCACAATCCTTTGAGTGAAGTAATTTCTTCTCATCTCCATCCTAAATGATCGACCCCTTATCCTGAGACTGTGCCCCCGTGTTTTAGATTCTTCTGCAAGCGGAAACAATCTCTGTGTCTACCCTATGTAGCCCCTTTAGAATCTTGTAAGTTTCAATGAGATCACCTCTCATTATTCTAAACTCCAGAGGGTATAGGCCCAATTTACTCAGTCTGTCATCATAGGACAACCCCCTCATCCCTGTACCGCCTCCAATCCAAGTGTATCTTAAATGTGGAGACCAAAACTGCACACAGTATTCCAGATGTGGTCTCAACAAAACCTTGTACAAATGTAGCAAGACTTCTTTATTCCTGTACTCCAATCCCCTTGCGATAAACGCCAACATTCCGTTTGCCTTCTTAATTGCTTGTTGTACTGCAGGCTAACTTGTTGCGTTCCTTATACAAGCACACCCAAGTCTCTTTGAACAGCAACACTTAGAAGTTGCACACCTTTAAAAAAAAAATCTTTTTTTTCCTATTCTTATGACCAAAGGGGTGGTCTGCACCTGAACCGTGCTGGGATCAGTGTTCTAGCAAACCATATAACTCGGGAAGAACAGAGGGTTTTAAACTAAACAAAGAGGATGGAGGGATCGAGCTTGGGTGGATGTAGCAAATCAAGGGGTAGAGTCAAGGCAGGAGAACAGAATAGTAATATGGAAAATGAAGGTCAGAGAATGACAGGAATGGACAGAAAGAAAAAACCTAAGACCACACCAACAGTCAAGACTAGATGTTACAAAGATAACAAAGACAAAATTAAAGGCTCTGTATCTCTGTATCTGAATGCATGTAGCATTCATAACATAGTGGATGAACTGATAGTACACATGGAAGTAAATAAATTTGATCTGATAGCCATTGCAGAGACATGGCTAGAGGATGACCTAGATTGGGTCCTGAATATTGAGGGGTATATGATGTTCAAGAAGAATAGGAAACTGGGTAAATGTGGAGGGGTTGCACTGTTAATCAAGGATGGCATTGGTGCAATAGAGATTAAATTGGTTCAGGAGATCAGGATATAGAATCAGTTTGGGTGGAGATGAGGAATAGTAGGGGAAAGAAGTCACTCGTGGGAGTGGTCTACAAGCCCCTTAACAGTAAACCATAATGTAGGACAAAGAATACAAGAAGAAATATTGGGTGCTTGTGATAAAGGGACGGCAATAATCATGGGTGATTTTAATCTACATATCAACTGGAAAAATCAGATTGGCAATAGTAGCCTGGATGAGGAGTTTATAGAATTCTTTTGAGATAGTTTCTTAGAGCATGCCAAAGACTTGCAGGTTGATAGGTAAATTGGCCATTATAAATTGCCCCTAGTATAGGTAGGTGGTAGGGAAATATAGGAATAGGTCGGGACGTGGTAGGTATATGGAATTAGTGTAGGATTAATATAAATGGGTGGTTGATGGTCGGCACAGACTCGGTGGGCCGAAGGGCCTGTTTCAGTGCTGTATCTCTAAGAACTAAAAAAAAACTTTTTAAAAAAGCATCATGTTCTGGATGCAACCAGAGAGTAGGTTTTTTAGACTTGGTGTAATGTGACAGGATTAATTAATGACCTCAGAGTAAAGGCACCTCTAGGTAACAGCGACCACAATATGATTGAATTTTACATCCAGTTTGAAAGTGAGAAGAGTGGGTCTAAGACTAGTATTTTAAACTTAAATAAGGGCAACTATGTTGGCATGAAAGCTGAGCTAGCTGAAGTGAACTGGGTTACCAGGCTCGGAGATAAATCAATAGAGAAGCAGTGGTAGACATTTAAGGAGATATTTCAGAATAGTCAGAATATGTATATTCCCAATATAAAGAAAAATTCTAAGTGGAGAACCCACCATCTGTGGTTAACTAAAGAAGTTAAGGAAAACATAAAACTTAAGGAAAAAGCATATAATTGCGCAAAGATGAGTGGCAGGTCAGATGATTGGTCAGAATATAAAGAACAGTAGAGAATGACTAAAAGGTTAATCAGGAAGAAGATGAAACCCAGGCAATGGTGAAAGAGGAGGTAATTCAGACACGAGAAGGGTTTAAAATTGATAAAGAGGATGTATTAGATAGGCTGTCTGTTCTTAAAGTGGATAAAGTATCAGGACCAAATGAGATGCATCCAAGGATACTGAGGGAAGTGAGGGTGGAAATTGTGGAGGCACTGGCCATAATTTTTCAATCCTCCTTAGACTCGGGGGTGGTGTCAGAGGACGAGAGAATTGCAAACATTGCACCCTGTTCCAAAAAGGGTGCAAAGATAAGCCCAGCAACTACAGGCCAGTCAGTTTAACTTCCAGAAAAAATAATTCAGGGCAAAATTAATAGTCAGTTGGACAAATGTGGGTTAATTAAGGAAAGCCAGCATGGATTTCTTAAGGGAAAATCATGTTTTAACTAACTTGCTGGAGTTTTTTGAGGAGGTAACAGAGAGGGTTGATGAGGGCAATGCTGTTGATGTGGTGTACATGGACTGTCAAAAGGAATTTGATACAGTGCCACACAACAGACTTGTGAGCAAACTTATAGCTCATGGAATAAAAGGGACGGTAGCAACATGGGTATGGAATTGGCTGAGTGACAGGAAACAAAGAGTAGTAGTTAATGAATGTTTTTTGAGCTGGAAGAAGATTTGTAGTGGAGTTCCCCAAGGATCAGTGTTGGGACCCTTGCTTTTCCTGATATATATTAATGACCTAGAACTTGGTGTACAGGGCACAATTTCAAAGTTTGCAGAGGATACAAAATTTGGAAGCATTGTGAACTGTGAAGAGGATAGTGTAGAACTTCAAAAGAACATAGACAAGTTGGTGGAATGGGCAGACAGGTGGCAGAACAAGAGGGGAAAACATACTTGAACTTGTGTTCACCAATCTGCCTGCCACAGATGCAACTGTCCAGAGGGTTTTGGTTTCCTGGATAATTGGGGCTCTTTCTGGGGTAGGTGGGACCTCTACAAACAGGATGGTCTTCACCTGAACCAGAGGGGTACCAATATCCTGGGGGAGAGATTTGCTAGTGCTCTTCGGGGGGGTTTAAACTAATTCAGCAGGGGAATGGGAACCTAAATTGTAGTTCCAGTGTGCAGGATGTTGAGAGTAGTGAGGTCAGGGATAAGGTTACAAGGACGCAAGAGGGCACTGGCAAGCAAGAACTTGTTTAAAGTGTGTCTACTTCAACGCCAGGAGCATCCGGAATAAGGTGGGTGAGCTTGCAGCACGGGTTGGTACCTGGGATCTCGAGGTTGTGGCCATTTCGGAGACATGGGTAGAGCAGGGACAGGAATGGATGTTGCAGGTTCCGGGATTTAGATGTTTCAGTAAGAACAGAAAAGATGGTAAAAGAGGAGGGGGTGTGGCATTGTTAATCAAGGAGAATATTACAGCGGCAGAAAGGACGTTTGAGGACTCGTCTACTGAGGTAGTATGGGCCAAGGTTAGAAACAGGAGAGGAGAGGTCACCCTGTTGGGAGTTTTCTATAGACCTCCGAATAGTTCCAGAGATGTAGAGGAAAGGATAGCGAAGATGATTCTCGACAGGGGTGAGAGTAACAGGGTAATTGTTATGGGGGACTTTAACTTTCCAAATATTGACTGGAAATACTATAGTTCGAGTACTTTAGATGGGTCAGTTTTTGTCCAGTGTGTGCAGGAGGGTTTTCTGACACAGTATGTAGACAGGCCAACCAGGGGCGATGCCACAGTGGATTTGGTACTGGGTAATGAACCCGGCCAGGTGTTAGATTTAGATGTAGGTGAGCACTTTGGTGATAGTGATCACAATTCGGTTAGGTTTACCTTAGCGATGGGCAGAGACAGGTATATACCGCAGGGCAAGAATTATAGCTGGGGGAAAGGAAATTATGATACGATTAGGCAAGATTTAGGATGCGTAGGATGGGGAAGGAAACTGCAGGGGATGGGCACAATCGAAATGTGGAGCTTATTCAAGGAGCAGCTACTGCGTGTCCTTGATAAGTATGTACCTGTCAGGCAGGGAGGAGGTTGTCGAGCGAGGGTGCCGTGGTTTACTAAAGAAGTTGAAGCGCTTGTCAAGAGGAAGAAGAAGGCTTATGTTAGGATGAGACGTGAAGGCTCAGTTAGGGCGCTTGAGAGTTACAAGCTAGCCAGGAAGGATCTAAAGGGAGAGCTTAGAAGAGCGAGGAGAGGACACGAGAAGTCATTGGCGGATAGGATCAAAGAAAACCCTAAGGCTTTCTATAGGTTTATCAGGAATAAAAGAATGACTAGAGTTAGATTAGGGCCAATCAAGGATAGTAGTGGGAAGTTGTGTGTGGAATCAGAGGAGATAGGGGAAGCGTTAAATGAATATTTTTCGTCAGTATTTACAGTGGAGAAAGAAAATGTTGTCGAGGAGAATACTGAGATACAGACTACTAGGCTAGATGGGATTGAGGTTCACAAGGAGGAGGTGTTAGCAATTTTGGAAAGTGTGAAAATAGATAAGTCCCCTGGGCCAGATGGGATTTATCCTAGGATTCTCTGGGAAGCCAGGGAGGAGATTGCAGAGCCTTTGCCCTTGATCTTTATGTCGTCATTGTCGACAGGAATAGTGCCGGAAGACTGGAGGATAGCAAATGTTGTCCCCTTGTTCAAGAAGGGGAGTAGAGACAGCCCTGGTAATTATAGACCTGTGAGCCTTACTTCAGTTGTGGGTAAAATGTTGGAAAAGGTTATAAGAGATAGGATTTATAATCATCTTGAAAAGAATAAGTTCATTAGCGATAGTCAGCACGGTTTTGCCTCACAAACCTTATTGAGTTTTTTGAGAAGGTGACCAAACAGGTGGATGAGGGTAAAGCCATGGATGTGGTGTATATGGATTTCATTAAGGCATTTGATAAGGTTCCCCACGGTAGGCTATTGCAGAAAATACAGAAGTATGGGATTGAAGGTGATTTAGTGCTTTGGATCAGAAATTGGCTAGCTGAAAGAAGACAGAGGGTGGTGGTTGATGGCAAATGTTCATCCTGGAGTTTAGTTACTAGTGGTGTACCGCAAGGATCTGTTTTGGGGCCACTGCTGTTTGTCATTTTTATAAATGACCTGGATGAGGGTGTAGAAGGGTGGGTTAGTAAATTTGCGGATGACACGAAGGTCGGTGGAGTTGTGGATAGTGCCGAAGGACGTTGTAGGTTACAGAGGGACATAGATAGGCTGCAGAGCTGGGCTGAGAGATGGCAAATGGAGTTTAATGCGGAAAAGTGTGAGGTGATTCACTTTGGAAGGAGTAACAGGAATGCAGAGTACTGGACTAATGGGAAGATTCTTGGTAGTGTAGATGAGCAGAGAGATCTTGATGTCCAGGTACATAAATCCCTGAAAGTTGCCACCCAGGTTAATAGGGCTGTTAAGAAGGCATATGGTGTGTTAGCTTTTATTAGTAGGGGGATCGAGTTTCGGAGCCACGAGGTTATGCTGCAGCTGTACAAAGCTCTGGTGCGGCCGCACCTGGAGTATTGCGTGCAGTTCTGGTCACCGCATTATAGGAAGGATGTGGAAGCTTTGGAAAGGGTGCAGAGGAGATTTACTAGGATGTTGCCTGGTATGGAGGGAAGGTCTTACGAGGAAAGGCTGAGGGACTTGAGGTTGTTTTCGTTGGAGAGAAGGAGGAGGAGAGGTGACTTAATAGAGACATATAAGATAATCAGAGGGTTAGATAGGGTGGATAGTGAGAGTCTTTTTCCTCGGATGGTGATGGAAAACACGAGGGGACATAGCTTTAAGTTGAGGGGTGATAGATATAGGACAGATGTCAGAGGTAGTTTCTTTACTCAGAGAGTAGTAGGGGCGTGGAACGCCCTGCCTGCAACAGTAGTCGACTCGCCAACTTTAAGGGCATTTAAGTGGTCATTGGATAGACATATGGATGAAAATGGAATAGTGTAGGTCAGATGGTTTCACAGGTCGGCACAACATCGAGGGCCGAAGGGCCTGTACTGCGCTGTAATGTTCTAAGTCCAACCCTGCCAATTACTGCCCCATCAGCCTACTCTCAATCATCAGTAAAGTGATGGAAGGTGTCATCAACAGTGCCATCAAGCAGCACTTGCTTAGCAATAACCTGCTCACTGACGCTCAATTTGGGTTCCGCCAGGGCCACTCAGCTCCTGACCTCATTACAGCCTTGGTTCAAACATGGACAAAAGAGCTGAACTCGAGGTGAGGTGAGAGTGACTGCCCTTGACATCAAGGCAGCATTTGACCAAGTATGACATCAAGGAGCCCGGGCAAAACTAAGGTGAATGGGAATCAGGAGGAAAACCCTCCGCTGGCTGGAGTCATACCTAGCGCAACGGAAGATGGATGTGGTTGTTGGAGGTCAATCATCTCAGCTCCAGGACATTACTGCAGCAGTTCCTCAGGGTAGTGTCCTAGGCCCAACCATCTTCAGCTGCTTCATCAATGGCCTTCCTTCAATCATAAGGTCAGAAGTGGGGATGTTCGCTGATGATTGCACAATGTTCAGCACCATTCGTGATTCCTCAGTCCGTGTCGAAATGCAGCAAGACTTGGACAATATCCAGGCTTGGGCTGATAAGTGGCAAGTAACATTCGCGCCACACAAGTGCCAGGCAATGACCATCTCCAACAAGGGAGAATCTAACCATTTCCCCTTGACATTCAATGGCATTACCATCGCTGAATCCCCCACTATCAACATCCTAGGGGCTACCATTGACCAGAAACTGAACTGGAGTAGCCATATAAATACCGTAGCGACAAGAGAAGGTCAGAGGCTAGGAATCCTGCGGCGAGTAACTCACCTCCTGACTCCCCAAAGCCTGTCCACCATCTACAAGACACAAGTCAGGAGTGTGATGGAATACTCTCCACTTGCCTGGATGGGTGCAGGTCCAGCAACACTCAGGAAGCTCGACACCATCCAGGACAAAGCAGCCCACTTGATTGGCACTCTCTCCACCACCGACGCACAGTGGCAGCAGTGTGTACCATCTACAAGATGCACTGCAGCAATGCACCAAGGCTGCTTAGACAGCACCTTCCAAACCCGCGACCTCTACCAACTAGAAGGACAACGGCAGCAAATGCATGGAAAAAACACCACCTGCAAGTTCCCCTCCAAGTCACACACCATCCTGACTTGGAACTATATCGCCGTTCCTTCACTGTCGCTGGGTCAAAATCCTGGAACTCCCTTCCTAACAGCACTGTGGGTATACCTACCCCACATGGACTGAAGCGGTTCAAGAAGGCAGCTCACCACCACCTTCTCAAAGGTAATTAGTGATGGGCAATAAATGGCCAGCGATGCCCATGAATGAATAAAAAAAGAAGTTCAATGCAGAGAAATGTGAAGTGATTCATTTTGGTAGGAGGAACACGGAGAGACAATATAGAATAAAGGGTACAATTCTAAAGCAGGTGCAGGAGCACAGGGACCTGGGTGTATATGTGCATAAGTCATTGAAGGTGGCAGGACACGTTGGGAGAGCAATTAATAAAGCATGCAGTATCCTGGGCTTTATTAATAGGGGTATAGAGTACCCCCTCAAATCTAAATCAGGGGACACAATCACTGACCAATGCAAGCAAATGGACCGCTGGGTGGAACACTACCTGGAACTGTACTCTAGGGAAAATGTTGTCACTGAGACCGCCCTCAATGCAGCCCAGTCTCTGCCAGTCATGGATGAGCTGGACGTACAGCCAACAAAATCGGAACTCAGTGATGCCATTGATTCTCTAGCCAGCGGAAAAGCCCCTGGGAAGGACGGCATTACCCCTGAAATCATCAAGAGTGCCAAGCCTGCTATACTTTCAGCACTGTATGAACTGCTTTGCCTGTGCTGGGACGAGGGAGCAGTACCACAGGACATGCGCGATGCCAATATCATCACCCTCTATAAGAACAAGGGTGACCGCGGTGACTGCAACAACTACCGTGGAATCTCACTGCTCAGCATAGTGGGGAAAGTCTTCGCTCGAGTCACTTTAAACAGGATCCAGAAGCTGGCTGAGCATGTCTACCCTGAGGCACAGTGTGGCTTTCGAGCAGAGAGATCCACCATTGACATGCTGTTCTCCCTTCGCCAGCTACAGGAGAAATGCCGTGAACAACATATGCCCCTCTACGTTGCTTTCATTGATCTCACCAAAGCCTTTGACCTCGTCAGCAGGCGTGGTCTCTTCAGACTACTAGAAAAGATTGGATGCCCACCAGAGCTACTAAGTATCATCACCTCATTCCATGACAATATGAAAGGCACAATTCAACATGGTGGCTCCTCATCAGAGCCCTTTCCTATCCTGAGTGGCGTGAAACAGGGCTGTGTTCTCGCACCTTCACTGTTTGGGATCTTCAACTCCCTGCTGCTCTCACATGCGTTCAAGTCCTCTGAAGAAGGAATTTTCCTCCACACAAGATCAGGTGGCAGGTTGTTCAACCTTGCCCGTCTAAGAGCGAAGACCAAAGTACGGAAAGTCCTCATCAGGGAACTCCTCTTTGCTGACGATGCTGCATTGACATCTCACACTGAAGAGTGTCTGCAGAGACTCATCGACAGGATTGCGGCTGCCTGCACCGAATTTGGCCTAACCATCAGCCTCAAGAAAATGAACATCATGGGACAGGACGTCAGAAATGCTCCATCCATCAATATCGGCGACCACGCTCTGGAAGTGGTTCAAGAGTTCATCTACCTAGGCTCAACTATCACCAGTAACCTGTCTCTCGATGCAGAATTAGACAAGCGCATGGGAAAGGCTTCCTCTGCTATGTCCAGACTGGCCAAGAGAGTGTGGGAAAATAGCTCACTGACACAGAACACAAAAGTCCAAGTGTATCAAGCCTGTGTCCTCAGTACCTTGCACTACGGCAGTGAGGCCTGGACAACGTACGTCAGCCAAGAGCGACGTCTCAATTCAATCCATCTTAGTTGCCTCCGGAGAATCCTTGGCATCAGGTGGCAGGACCCGTATCTCCAACACAGAAGTCCTCGAGGCGGCCAACATCCCCAGCTTATACACCCTACTGAGCCAGTAGGTGTTTGGCACTTGAGGTGGTTTGGCCATGTGAGTCGCACCGAAGATGGCAGGATCCCCAAGGACACATTGTACAGCGAACACGTCACTGGTATCAGCCCTAGCTGTCCATGTCTCCGCTTTAAAGACGTCTGCAAATGCAACATGAAGTCCTGTGACATTGATCACAAGTCGTGGGAGTCAGTTGCCAGTGATCGCCAGAGCTGGCGGGCAGCCATAAAGGTGGGGCTAAAGTGTGGCGAGTCGAAGAGACTTAGCAGTTGGCAGGAAAAAAGACAGAAGCGCAAGGGGAGAGCCAACTGTGTAACAGCCCCGACAACCAATTTTATCTGCAGCACCTGTGGAAGAGTCTGTCACTCTAGAATTGGCCTTTATAGTCACTCCAGGCGCTGCTTCACAAACCACTGACCACCTCCAGGCACTTACCCATTGTCTCTCGAGACAAGGAGGCCAAAGAAGAAGAAGAAGAGGTATGTAAAACGAGAAAAAAAATGGCAAACACAAATGTGGGTCCATTACAGACAGAGACAGGAAAATTTATAGTGGGAAATAGAGAAATGGCAGAGAAGCTAAATAATTACTTGGTGTCTGTCTTCACGGAGGAACTGAAATAACTGAGATCCAAGGGTCTAGTGAGAATGAGAAACTGAAAGAAATTAGGATTAGTAAAAAAGTAGTATTAGAGAAATTAATGGGACTGAAAGTTGACAAATCCCTGGACCCGATGATCTTCACCCTAGAGTGTTGAAAGAGATGGCTACAGAGATGGTGGATACATTGGTGATCATCTTTAAAAATTCTATAAATTCTGCGATGGTGCCTGCAGATTGTAAGTTTGCAAATGTAACTCCACAGTTTAAGAAAGGTGGGAGAGAGAAAACGGAGAACTACAGACCTGTTAGCCTGACGTCCATAGTAGGGAAAATACTAGAATCTATTCGAAAAGATGTGATAACTGTACACTTGAAAATAATGATCTGCTTGGGCAGAGTCAATATGGATTTATGAAAGGGAAATCATGTTGACAAACTTGGTAGAGTTTTTTGAGGATGTTACTGGCAGAGTGGATAAGGGGGAACAGTGGATGTGGTGTATTTGGACTTTCAGAAAGCTTTTGATAAAGTCCCACATAGGAGGCTACTAAGCAAAGTTAAAGCACATGGGATTGGGGGTAATATACTAGCATGGATTGAGGATTGGGTAACAGGCAGAAAACAGAGAGTAGGAATAAATGGATCATTCTCAGGTTGGCGGGCTGTGACTAGTGGGGTACCACAAGGATCAGTGCTTGGGCCCCAGCTGTTCACAATATACATCAATGATTTTGATGTGGGGACCAAATGTAATAGTTCCAAGTTTGCAGATGACACAAAACTTGGTGGGAATGTGAGTTGTGAGGAGGATGCAAAGAGGCTTCAAGGGGATTTGTACAGGCTGAGTGAGTGGGCAAGAACTTGGCAGATGGAATATAATGTGGATAAGTGTGAGGTTACCCACTTTGGTAGGAGGAACGGAGGTGCAGTGTATTTCTTAAATGGCGATTGATTGGAAAGTGTTGATGTACAAAGGGACCTGGGAGTCCTTGTTCATAAGTCACTAAAAGTTAGCATGCAGGTGCAGCAAGCAATTAGGAAGGCTAATGGTATGTTAGCCTTTATCGCAAGAGGATTTGAGTGCAGGAGTAGTGAAGTCTTGCTTCCATTCTATAGGGCATGGTTGAGGCCGCACCTGGATTATTGTGTACAGTTCTGGTCCCTTGCCTGAGGAAGGATACACTTGCCATAGAGGGAGTGTGTGGAGGGTCATCAGACTGATTCCTGGGATGGTGGGACTGTCCTATGCAGAGAGATTGAGGAGATTGGGCCTATATTCTCTTGGATTTAGAAGAATGAGAGGCGATCTCATAGAAACTTACAACATTTTTAAAGGGATAGACAGGGTAGATGCAGAAAGGATGTTTCCCCTGGCTGTGTGGTCTAGAACCAGGGGACACAATCTCAGAATAAAGGGCAAACCATTTAGGACTGAGATGAGGAGGAACTTCTTCACTCAGAGGGTGGTGAATCTTTGAAATTCTCTGCACCAGAGGGTGGTGGAAGCTCAGTCACTGAATAAGTTCAAGACAGAAATCAATAGATTTCTAGTTGCTAATGACATCAAGGTATATGGGAATAATGCGCGAATATAGTGTTGAGGTAGACCATCAGCCATGATCTAGAATGGTGGACAGGCTTGAAGGGCTGAATAGCCTACTCCTGTTCCTATGTTCCTATCCCTCTGGAGTAGAGAATTCCAAAGATTCACTACCCTTTGAGTGAAGTAATTTCTCATCATCTCAGTCCTAAATGATCAGACCCCGTGCTTTAGATTCCCCAACCAGCGGAAATAATCTCTGTGTCTACCCTATTCAGCCCCTTTAGAATCTTATATGTTTCAGTGAGATCGCCTCTCATTCTTCTAAACTCCAGAGAATACAGGCCCAATTTACTTAGCCTCTCATCATAGGACAACCGCCTAATCTCAGGGACCAGTCTAGTGAACCTTCGCTGCACTGCCTCCAATGCGAGTGTATCTTTTGTTAAATGTGGAGACAGATGTGATACTCCAGATGTGGTCTCATCAAAACCCTGTACAATTGTAGGAAGACTTCTTTATTCCTGTACTCCAATCCCCTTGCATTAAAGGCCAATGTGCCATTTGCCTTCCTAATTGCTTGCTGTACCTGCATGTTAACTTTCTGCGTTCCTTATACAATCATACCCAAGTCTCTTTGAACATTGACACTTACAAGTTTCACACCTTTTAAAAAATTTTCTGCTTTTCTATTTTTACGACCAAAGTGCATAACCTCACACTTCCCTGTATTATACTCCCATCTGTTATCTTGTTGCCCCCTCACTTAACCTGTCTATATCTCTTTGCAACCTCTCTGTGACCTCCCCATGGCTTACCTTTCCACCTACCTTTGTATCGTCAGCAAACTTAGATATATTACTCTCAGTCTCTTCATCTAAGTCATTAATATAGAGTGTAAATAGCTGAGGCCCCAGCACTGATCCTTGCGGCACTCCATCATTTACTGCCTGCCAACTTAAAAATGTCCCATTTATGCCCCTCATTGCTTCCTGTCTGTTAACCAATCATCTATCCATGCTAATATATTACCCCAACTCCATGAGCCCTTATCTTGCCTATTAGCCTTTTGTTAGCACCTTATGAAATGCCTTTTGGAAATCCAGGTATACTACATCTACTGGTTCCCCTTTATCTACCTACTAGTTACATCCTCAAAAAAGTCCAATAAATTTGTCAAACAGGATTTCCCTTTAGTAAAACCATGTTGGCTTCTTCTAATCATACTGTGCTTTTCCAAGTGTATTGTTAAGAATTTCTTCATAATAGATCCTAGCATTTTCCCAATGACTGATATTAGGCTAACTGGCTTGTAGTTCCCTGTTTTCTCTCCCTTTCTTGAAAAGCGATGTAACATTTGCCAACTTCCAATCTGATGGCACTGTTCCCAAATCGAAGGAATTCTGGAAAATCATAGCTGGTGCATCCACTATCTCTGCAGCTATCTCTTTTAGAATCCTAGGGTGTAGGCCATCAGTTCCTGAGATTTCAAATTTTAGTCCCTTAACTTTTCCAATACTTTTTCTCTGCTGATATGAATTTCCTTAATTTCCTCACAACCCAGCAGGGTTCGACTGAAGCATTCAAAAACAAATTATACCATTATATGAAAAGGAAGAATGTGCAGGGTTATGGGGAGAAGGCGGAGGAATGGCACTAAGTGAAATGCTCATTAGGAGAGCCAGTGCAGACATGATGGGATGAATGGTCGTCTTCTGCACTGCAACAATTCTGTGAGGAAAGAAGTCACTTATGGGAGTAGTTTATGGGTCCCCTAACAGTAGAACAGAGTATACAGGAAGAAATAATGGGGGCTTTTAAGAAAGGTACTGCAATAATCATGGGTGATTTTAATCTACATATAGATTGAATGTCCAGTGAGGTGCAATGACCTCTCCCACCGACAAAGGCAACCCGTGGCGCCCAGTTTCTACGCCAATTTATCTGGACTTATAACCCGTAACTGCTGCCTTCCGTGTTGTTTCAGTCGCTGTGAGGCAACTATGGAGTGACCTCTCCATGGCGCATGCCTGGGCAAATTTATGGAGGTTGAGAGTTGCCCAGTCGTCAAAACCCCCCTCTCGGCCTTTCTGGTGGGGTCCAAAGGAGTGCAGGACACGACGTTTGGCACCAGTATGGCTGCAGGAACTGCCGGAAACATGCCACATGACCGCCTACGGGGTTCCGCTCCGGATTATCTGTTCAGGTTTACTCCCTTAGCCTTGGTCTCTCCCGAGACGCCCACAAGGCAGTGGGGTTGTTGGGGCCCCTACACAGGTGTAGGATGGTGTCGGTGGGAGGAGGGGATGCGAGGGGGAGGGGTGCGAGGGGGAGCTGGGAAGGGAGCGGGGGGGTGCAGGGGAAGGGAAAGAGAAAGATGGTGCGAGGAGGGGGCGGGCTGGGACCGGGTTGTGAGGGGGTGAGCTGAGAGGGTGGAGCAGGGAAGGGGACAGGGGGTGGAAAGCGGGTGTAGGTGATAAGCCATTTCCTCAGTGCCCACCATCGACGTCCGGAAAGCTCATCCACGTCCTTTGGGAGGTGAAGCATCTTTTGGCAGACTTAGAGGTGATTACATTCGCTATGGGGTTTAAATAAAGGCATGCAGCATTGCCGACAGTGCGTTGCAGATGCTCTCCGAGCCATCTCCCGCGGGCGCTTTGAAGTTGCGGCCGGAGGGGCTGTTCGTGGATTTTTTGGGTGATCGGGGCACCTTTTCTCAAGACTTCCCTAGGGTCCCGCAGCTCCTTCTTCACCTCAATGGACTTACCGCATGCCGTGGCTGCAGACACTCTGGACTGTGAAGACAGCAGGATCGGAGATTGAAGTATCGGCAGCTGTGCTGGTCAGTTTCATCCGGATCAATTTCATTGAGAAAACAAAGAGCAGGAGTGGCTGGGGGAGGGCAGTGGGCCCAGGTAACATACACTAAACTAACTGTTAACTTTTAGATAGGGCTAAAATGAACTGATTTAAAGAGCCAGGGGAATTTAAACAGTTTAAGAGGGCAGATTGGGGGAGAAAACGTTAGGGATGGGAGCAGATGGCCATGGATAGAGTTGAACAGCAAGGGAGCTTCCAAGGGAGCTTCCAGCCCAGGAGCCATCTTGTTGCAAAGTGACAGGCTCTTCCACAGGTGCTGCAGAGAAATTTGTTTGTTGGGGCTGTTGCACAGTTGGCTCTCCCCTTGCGCCTCTGTCTTTTTTCCTGCCAACTACTAAGTCTCTTCGACTCGCCACAATTTAGCCCTGTCTTTATGGCTGCCCGCCAGCTCTGGCGAATGCTGGCAACTGACTCCCACTGGACAGCTACCGCCCGCCTCAAACCGGGCAGCCCCCGGTCAATAAGGTTCTGTCCCGCCACAGTCTGCCTGCTTCAATGGGTGCTTGGAGCTCAGGGTCATTGCCCGAAAGGTGGACTGATACACCGCACCAAACAACATGAAAAAAGGAAAGAAGGTACCAGCCCTTCGCTTTGCAAGCTGGAACGTCAGAACTATGTGTCCTGGTCTGTCGGAAGACCTTACACAAATCAACGATTCTCGGAAGACCGCCATCATTAACAACGAGCTCAGTAGACTCAATGTGGACATTGCAGCACTTCAGGAGACTCGCCTCCCCGCGAGTGGCTCTCTAGCAGAGCAAGACTACACCTTCTTCTGGCAGGGCAGGGATCCTGAAGAACCAAGACAGCATGGAGTGGGCTTCGCCATCAGAAACTCCTTGCTCAGCATGATAGAGCCTCCCTCAAATGGCTCGGAACGCATACTGTCCATCCGACTGCTCACCACCTCTGGTCCAGTACACCTACTCAGCATCTATGCTCCAACACTCTGTTCCGCACCTGAAGCTAAAGACCAGTTCTATGAACAACTCCATAACATCATTAGCAGCATCCCCAACACCGAACACCTATTCCTGCTGGGGGACTTTAATGCCAGGGTTGGGGCCGACCATGACTCATGGCCCTCCTGCCTTGGGCGCTATGGCGTTGGAAGGATGAATGAGAACGGGCAGAGACTGCTTGAGTTGTGTACCTATCATAACCTCTGCATCACCAACTCGTTCTTTCACACTAAACCCTGTCACCAGGTTTCATGGAGGCACCCAAGATCACGTCGTTGGCACCAGCTAGACCTCATTGTCACAAGGCGAGCCGCCTTAAACAGTGTTCAAATCACACGCAGCTTCCACAGTGCGGACTGCGACACCGACCACTCCCTGGTGTGCAGCAAGGTTAGACTCAGACCAAAGAAGTTGCATCATTCCAAGCAGAAGGGCCACCCGCGCATCAACACGAGCAGAATTTCTCACCCACAGCTGTTACAAAAATTTCTAAATTCACTTGTAACAGCCCTTCAAAACACTCCCACAGGGGATGCTGAGACCAAGTGGGCCCACATCAGAGACGCCATCTATGAGTCAGCTTTGACCACCTACGGCAAAAGTGCGAAGAGAAATGCAGACTGGTTTCAATCTCATAATGAAGAGCTGGAACCTGTCATAGCCGCCAAGCGCATTGCACTTTTGAACTACAAGAAAGCCCCCAGCGATTTAACATCCGCAGCACTTAAAGCAGCCAGAAGTACTGCACAAAGAACAGCTAGGCGTTGCGCAAACGACTACTGGCAACACCTATGCAGTCATATTCAGCTGGCCTCAGACACCGGAAACATCAGAGGAATGTATGATGGCATGAAGAGAGCTCTTGGGCCAACCATCAAGAAGATCACCCCCCTCAAATCTAAATCGGGGGACATAATCACTGACCAACGCAAACAGATGGACCGCTGGGTTGAGCACTACCTAGAACTGTACTCCAGGGAGAATGCTGTCACTGAGACTGCCCTCAATGCAGCCCAGCCTCTACCAGTCATGGATGAGCTGGACATACAGCCAACCAAATCGGAACTCAGTGATGCCATTGATTCCCTAGCCAGCGGAAAAGCCCCTGGGAAGGACAGCATTACCCCTGAAATAATCAAGAGTGCCAAGCCTGCTATACTCTCAGCACTACATGAACTGCTATGCCTGTGCTGGGACGAGGGAGCAGTACCCCAGGACATGCGCGATGCCAACATCATCACCCTCTATAAAAAGAAAGGTGACCGCGGTGACTGCAACAACTACCGTGGAATCTCCCTGCTCAGCATAGTGGGGAAAGTCTTTGCTCGAGTCGCTCTGAACAGGCTCCAGAAGCTGGCCGAGCGCGTCTACCCTGAGGCACAGTGTGGCTTTCGTGCAGAGAGATCGACCATTGGCATGCTGTTCTTCCTTCGTCAGATACAGGAGAAATACCGTGAACAACAGATGCCCCTCTACATTGCTTTCATTGATCTCACCAAAGCCTTTGACCTCGTCAGCAGATATGGTCTCTTCAGACTACTAGAAAAGATCGGATGTCCACCAAAGCTACTAAGTATCATCACCTCATTCCATGACAATATGAAAGGCACAATTCAACATGGTGGCTCCTCATCAGAGCCCTTTCCTATCCTGAGTGGTGTGAAACAGGGCTGTGTTCTCGCACCCACACTTTTTGGGATTTTCTTCTCCCTGCTGCTTTCACATGCGTTCAAATCCTCTGAAGAAGGAATTTTCCTCCACACAAGATCAGGGGGCAGGTTGTTCAACCTTGCCCGTCTAAGAGCGAAGTCCAAAGTACGGAAAGTCCTCATCAGAGAACTCCTCTTTGCTGACGATGCTGCTTTAACATCTCACACTGAAGAATGCCTGCAGAGTCTCATCGACAGGTTTGCGTCTGCCTGCAATGAATTTGGCCTAACCATCAGCCTCAAGAAAACGAACATCATGGGGCAGGATGTCAGAAATGCTCCATCCATCAATATTGGCGACCACGCTCTGGAAGTGGTTCAAGAGTTCACCTACCTAGGCTCAACTATCACCAGTAACCTGTCTCTAGATGCAGAAATCAACAAGCGCATGGGTAAGGCTTCCACTGCTATGTCCAGACTGGCCAAGAGAGTGTGGGAAAATGGCGCACTGACACGGAACACAAAAGTCCGAGTGTATCAGGCCTGTGTCCTCAGTACCTTGCTCTACGGCAGCGAGGCCTGGACAACGTATGCCAGCCAAGAGCGACGTCTCAATTCATTCCATCTTCGCTGCCTTCGGAGAATACTTGGCATCAGGTGGCAGGACTATATCTCCAACACAGAAGTCCTTGAAGCGGCCAACACCCCCAGCTTATACACACTACTGAGTCAGCGGCGCTTGAGATGGCTTGGCCATGTGAGCCGCATGGAAGATGGCAGGATCCCCAAAGACACATTGTACAGCGAGCTCGCCACTGGTATCAGACCCACCGGCCGTCCATGTCTCCGTTATAAAGACGTCTGCAAACGCGACATGAAATCGTGTGACATTGATCACAAGTCGTGGGAGTCAGTTGCCAGCATTCGCCAGAGCTGGCGGGCAGCCATAAAGACAGGGCTAAATTGTGGCGAGTCGAAGAGACTTAGTAGTTGGCAGGAAAAAAGACAGAGGCGCAAGGGGAGAGCCAACTGTGCAACAGCCCCAACAAACAAATTTCTCTGCAGCACCTGTGGAAGAGCCTGTCACTCCAGAATTGGCCTTTATAGCCACTCCAGGCGCTGCTTCACAAACCACTGACCACCTCCAGGCGCGTATCCATTGTCTCTCGAGATAAGGAGGCCCAAAAGAATAGATTGAATGAATCAGATTGGCAAAGGTAGTCTAGAAGATGAGTTCATAGAGTGTATTTGGACACTTTCTTGGAGCAGTATGTTCTAGTGCCAACCGGGGAGCAGGCTATTTCTAGACCTGGTAATGTGCAATGAGACAGGATTAATTAATGATCTCATAGTAAAGGAGCCTCCAGGCAACAGTGATCATAACATGATAGAATTTCACATTCAGTTTGAGGATGAGAAGTGTGGGTCTAATGCTAGTGTTTTAAACTTAAATAAAGTCAATTACAAGGGTATGAAGACAGAGTTGTCCAAAGTCAACTGGGAAATTGGGTTAAAAGATAGGACAGTGGAGAAGCAGTGGCAGACATTTAAGGAAATATTTCATATCTTTCAGCAAAGATATATTCCAGTGAGAAAGACTCTGTGAGAAGGATGCACCATCCGTGGCTAACTAAAGAAGTTAAGGATAGTATTAAATTGCAAGAAAAAGCATACAAATCTGTGAAGATTAGGTCAGAAGGTCGGACAGATTTTAAAAACCAGCAAAGAATGACTGAAAAAAAGGTAGAAATTAAAGTATGAGAGAAATCTAACTAGAAATATAAAAACAGATAGTAAGAGTTTCTACAAGTATTTAAAAAGGAAAAGAGTAACTCAAGTGATTGTTGGTCCTCTAGACAGTGAGTCTGGGGAATTAATAATGGGTAACAATGGCAGAAGCGTTGAACAGGTATTTTGTGTCATAGGAACATAGGAACAGGAGCCTGCCCCGCCATTCAATACAATTCTGGCTGATCATCCACTTCAATGCCTTTCCCCACACTATCCTCATATCCCCTTATGTCACTGGTATTTAGAAATCTGTCAATCTCTGCTTTAAACATACTCAATGACTGAGCTTCCACAGCCCTCTGAGGTAGAGAATTCCAAAGATTCACAACCCTCTGAGTAAAGAAATTTCTCCTCATCTCGGTCCTACGTGGCTTTCCCCTTATTTTGAAATTGTGTCCCTGGTTCTAGACTCCCCAACCAAGGGAAATATCTTAGCTGCATCTCCCTGTCTGAAACTTACAAAATACGTAAAGGGATAATGAGATCACTTCTCATTCTTTGAAACTCGAGAGAATACAGGCTCAGTTTCCTCAATCTTTCTTCATAGGACAGTCCCACCATCCCAGGAACAAGTCTGGTGAACCTTTATTGCACTCCCTCTATGGCAATAATATCCTTCCTAAGGTAAGAGGACCAAAACTGCACACAGTACTCCAGGTGTGGTCTAACCAAGGTTCTATACAATTGAAGCAAGACTTTGCTATTCCTGTACTCAAGTCCTCTTGCGATAAAGGCTAACATACCATTAGCCTTACATGCTTGCTGCACCTGTATGTTAGCTTTCAGAGACTTATTCACAAGGACACCCAGGTCCCTTTGTACATCTACACTTTCTAATCTCTTAGCATTTAAGAAATACTCTGCACATCTATTCCTCCTACCAAAGGGCAGCACAGTGGCGCAGTGGTTAGCACCGCAGCCTCACAGCTCCAGCGACCCGGGTTCAATTCTGGGTACTGCCTGTGTGGAGTTTGCAAGTTCTCCCTGTGTCTGCGTGGGTTTCCTCCAGGTGCTCCGGTTTCCTCCCACAGCCAAAAGACTTGCAGGTTGATAGGTAAATTGGCCATTATAAATTGCCCCTAGTATAGGTAGGTGGTAGGGGAATATAGGGACAGGTGAGGATGTGGTAGGAATATGGGATTAGTGTAGGATTAGTATAAATGGGTGGTTAATGGTCGGCACAGACTCGGTGGGCCGAAGGGCCTGTTTCAGTGCTGTATCTCTAAATCTAAATCTAAAATCTAAAAAATCGAAGTGGCTAGCCTCACATTGTATTCCATCTACCACGTTCTTGCCCACTCTCTAATTCTGTCCAAATCCCCTTGAAGCCGCTTTGCATTTTCCTCACAACATACATTCCCACTTAGTTTTGTGTCATCCGTGAACTTGTGTCTTCACTGCCAAAGACACAAAAAAAATCCCAAAGGCATTTGAAAAACAAGAGGTAAAAGGGAGGGAAGAACTTAAAACAATCACAATTAGAAGGGAAAAGGTACTGGGAAAACTATTGGAGCTAAAGGCTGACAAGTCCCTGGACCTGATGGCCTGCATCCTAGGGTATTCAAAGAAATGGCGCAGAGATATTAATAAATAAAAACAGAAAGCGCTCGAAATACTCAGCAAGCAGGTCTGGCAGCATCTGTGGAGAGAGAAATGGAGTTAACGTTTCAGGTCAGTGACCTTTCATCAGAACTGGCTCAAAGCCCATTATATTTCTAACCTTTGCCAGTTCTGATGAAAGGTCACAGACGCTGCCAGACCAGCTGAGTATCTCCAGCACTTTCCATTTTTATTTCAGATTTCCAGCATCCACAGTATTTTGCTTTTATTATAATAGATGCATTCGTGGTGATTTTTTAAATTCCTTAGATTCTGGAAAAGTCCCGGAGGATTGGAGAATAGCTAATGTGACAACTGTATTCAAGAAAGGAGGGAGACAGAAAGCAGAAAACTATAGGCCAGTGAGCCTAACATCTGTCACAGGGAAAATGCTAGAATACATTATTAAGAAGGTTTTAGCAGGACATTTAGAAAATCATAATGTGATCAGGCAGAGTCAGTGTGGTTTTGTGAAAGGGAAATCATGTTTGATTAATTTATTAGAGTTCTTTGAGGAAGTAACAAGCAATGTGAATAAAAGAGAACCTGTAGATGTGGTGTACTTGGATTTCTAAAAGGCATTGGATATGGTGCCACATCAAAGGTTACTACACAAAATAAGAGCTCATGGTGTAGGGGTAACATATTAGCATGGATAGAGGATTGGTTAGCTAACAGGAAGAAGAGAGTAGGGATAAATGGGCCATTTTCTGGTTTGCAGGATGTGATTTGTGGAGTGCCACAGGGATCAGTACCAACTATTTTCAGTCTATATCAATGATTTGGATGAAGGGACTAAATTTGCTGATGACACAAAGATAGATAGGAAGGTAAGTTGTTAAGGGGTCATAAAGGGCTGAATTTTACAGTCGCGCCGCTGAAATCGGCAATGGGCGAAAACAATGGCGGCCCATCTGCTCGGATCACAGGTCGTGGAGGTTCGTTTAAATAGCCAGGGTGGGCTGCCCCCCCCCCAATCACATGGAGGGGGCAGGCTTTCTGTCCCCAGCAATAGCATCAGCTGCCTGTGCACAGGCAGAGCCTCCGAGAGCAGGCTGCCACGCATCCCGACGCCAGGACATCAATAGGGTGGCCTACAGGAGAATGTTGATGATGCACTCTGAGGTTCTTGGTGCATTGGCAGGCCTGTCAGACAACCTCCTGTCACTGTCAATGATCCTGGAGGAGTCCAGCTGCAACGTGGCAAAGACATCACGCAGAGCTTAGAGCCCATCATTACCAGCATGGAAGTGGTGGCTAATTCTATGACAGCACGTACAGGCCAACCTTTGATGCAGCATCTGGTGGCCAATGTCTGAGCTTCCAGTGCAACACAGGCGGAAGCCACCCAACATCCCAGTGCTGCAGTGGAAGCTCAGATTGCTGCCATCACGGCTGCGAATATCAGTGCTCAAAGGGGTTTGTAGGGTTTTACAGCTGTCCAACAATCTGAGCTTCAGAATATTATTAGGATTGCTGAGGTGCTGCCCCAGGGCAGTGGAAGTGTTTCCATGGAGCATGAACCTGCTGTCCTCTCTCAGGATAACAGCACTTGTGCTCCCACAACTGTCACTCCACCTCTCAGCCAGTCCAGAATATTGCTCATGCTGAGGTGGTGCAGTCCAAAGCCAGGCTTTCTAGGCCCAGAACTGCTTGAGGGCATCCTGCAAGGCCATCTACACCCTCCCCCAGTGAAAGTCAGCAGCCTTCCACCAGCCATGCTGCAGCCACTGGTGGAGCACTGACCATTTGGGAGTTGCTCCTTTAGATTGCTCATGTAACTCCTCTATTCAAGAAAGGCGAGACAGGAAAACCAGCGAATTATAGACCAGTTAGCCTAACACCTGTTGTCAGAAATTACTAGATTCTATAATTAAGAATAGGGTGACTGAACACCTTGAAAATTTTCAGCTGATCAGGGAGAGCCAGCATAGGTTTGTAAAGGGTAGGTCAGAGCTGATGAATCAGATTGAATTTTTTGAAGGGAACTGTCTACAGATGTTATTTATGTGGACTTCCAGAAGGCATTTGATAAAGTCCCTCATAAGAGACTGTTAGTTAAAGTTGAAGCTCATGGAATTGAAGGCAAAATATTGACCTGGTTGGAAATTGGTTGAGTGGCAGGAGACAGAGAGTAGGGATAGTGGGCAGCTACTCTCATTGCACCTCACTGGACAGCTGCCGCCCGCCTCAAACCGGGCAGCCCCCGGTCAATAAGGTTCTGTCCCGCCACAGTCTGCCTGCTTCAATGGGTGCTTGGAGCTCAGGGTCATTGCCCGAAAGGTGGACCGATACACCGCACCAAACAACATGAAAAAAGGAAAGAAGGTACCAGCCCTTCGCTTTGCAAGCTGGAACGTCAGAACTATGTGTCCTGGCCTGTCGGAAGACCTTACACAAATCAACGATTCTCGGAAGACCGCCATCATTAACAACGAGCTCGGTAGATTCAATGTGGACATTGCAGCACTTCAGGAGACTCGCCTCCCTGCGAGTGGCTCTCTAGCAGAGCAAGACTACACCTTCTTCTGGCAGGGCAGGGATCCTGAAGAACCAAGACAGCATGGAGTGGGCTTCGCCATCAGAAACTCCTTGCTCAGCATGATAGAGCCTCCCTCAAATGGCTCGGAACGCATACTGTCCATCCGACTGCTCACCACCTCTGGTCCAGTACACCTACTCAGCATCTACGCTCCAACACTCTGCTCCCCACCTGAAGCTAAAGACCAGTTCTATGAACAACTCCATAACATCATTAGCAGCATCCCCAACACCGAACACCTATTCCTGCTAGGGGACTTTAATGCCAGGGTTGGGGCCGACCATGACTCATGGCCCTCCTGCCTTGGGCGCTATGGCGTTGGAAGGATGAATGAGAACGGGCAGAGACTGCTTGAGTTGTGTACCTATCATAACCTCTGCATCACCAACTCGTTCTTTCACACTAAACCCTGTCACCAGGTTTCATGGAGGCACCCAAGATCACGTCGTTGGCACCAGCTAGACCTCATTGTCACAAGGCGTGCCGCCTTAAACAGTTTTCAAATCACACGCAGCTTCCACAGTGCGGACTGCGACACCGACCACTCCCTGGTGTGCAGCAAGGTTAGACTCAGACCAAAGAAGTTGCATCATTCCAAGCAGAAGGGCCACCCGCGCATCAACACGAACAGAATTTCTCACCCACAGCTGTTACAAAAATTTCTAAATTCACTTGTAACAGCCCTTCAAAACACTCCCACAGGGGATGCTGAGACCAAGTGGGCCCACATCAGAGACGCCATCTATGAGTCAGCTTTGACCACCTACGGCAAAAGTGCGAAGAGAAATGCAGACTGGTTTCAATCTCATAATGAAGAGCTGGAACCTGTCACAGCCGCTAAGCGCATTGCACTGTTGAACTACAAGAAAGCCCCCAGCGATTTAACATCCGCAGCACTTAAAGCAGCCAGAAGTACTGCACAAAGAACAGCTAGGCGTTGCGCAAACGACTACTGGCAACAGCTATGCAGTCATATTCAGCTGGCCTCAGATACCGGAAACATCAGAGGAATGTATGATGGCATGAAGAGAGCTCTTGGGCCAACCATCAAGAAGATCGCCCCCCTCAAATCTAAATCGGGGGACATAATCACTGACCAACGCAAACAGATGGACCGCTGGGTTGAGCACTACCTAGAACTGTACTCCAGGGCGAATGCTGTCACTGAGACTGCCCTCAATGCAGCCCAGCCTCTACCAGTCATGGATGAGCTGGACATACAGCCAACCAAATCGGAACTCAGTGATGCCATTGACTCCCTAGCCAGCGGAAAAGCCCCTGGGAAGGACAGCATTACCCCTGAAATAATCAAGAGTGCCAAGCCTGCTATACTCTCAGCACTACATGAACTGCTATGCCTGTGCTGGGACGAGGGAGCAGTACCCCAGGACATGCGCGATGCCAACATCATCACCCTCTATAAAAACAAAGGTGACCGCAGTGACTGCAACAACTACCGTGGAATCTCCCTGCTCAGCATAGTGGGGAAAGTCTTTGCTCGAGTCGCTCTGAACAGGCTTCAGAAGCTGGCCGAGCGCGTCTACCCTGAGGCACAGTGTGGCTTTCGTGCAGAGAGATCGACCATTGGCATGCTGTTCTTCCTTCGTCAGATACAGGAGAAATACCGTGAACAACAGATGCCCCTCTACATTGCTTTCATTGATCTCACCAAAGCCTTTGACCTCGTCAGCAGACGTGGTCTCTTCAGACTACTAGAAAAGATCGGATGTCCACCAAAGCTACTAAGTATCATCACCTCATTCCATGACAATATGAAAGGCACAATTCAACATGGTGGCTCCTCATCAGAGCCCTTTCCTATCCTGAGTGGTGTGAAACAGGGCTGTGTTCTCGCACCCACACTTTTTGGGATTTTCTTCTCCCTGCTGCTTTCACATGCGTTCAAATCCTCTGAAGAAGGAATTTTCCTCCACACAAGATCAGGGGGCAGGTTGTTCAACCTTGCCCGTCTAAGAGCGAAGTCCAAAGTACGGAAAGTCCTCATCAGAGAACTCCTCTTTGCTGACGATGCTGCTTTAACATCTCACACTGAAGAGTGCCTGCAGAGTCTCATCGACAGGTTTGCGTCTGCCTGCAATGAATTTGGCCTAACCATCAGCCTCAAGAAAACGAACATCATGGGGCAGGATGTCAGAAATGCTCCATCCATCAATATTGGCGACCACGCTCTGGAAGTGGTTCAAGAGTTCACCTACCTAGGCTCAACTATCACCAGTAACCTGTCTCTAGATGCAGAAATCAACAAGCGCATGGGTAAGGCTTCCACTGCTATGTCCAGACTGGCCAAGAGAGTGTGGGAAAATGGCACACTGACACGGAACACAAAAGTCCGAGTGTATCAGGCCTGTGTCCTCAGTACCTTGCTCTACGGCAGCGAGGCCTGGACAACGTATGCCAGCCAAGAGCGACGTCTCAATTCATTCCATCTTCGCTGCCTCCGGAGAATACTTGGCATCAGGTGGCAGGACTATATCTCCAACACAGAAGTCCTTGAAGCGGCCAACACCCCCAGCTTATACACACTACTGAGTCAGCGGCGCTTGAGATGGCTTGGCCATGTGAGCCGCATGGAAGATGGCAGGATCCCCAAAGACACATTGTACAGCGAGCTCGCCACTGGTATCAGACCCACCGGCCGTCCATGTCTCCGCTATAAAGACGTCTGCAAACGTGACATGAAATCGTGTGACATTGATCACAAGTCGTGGGAGTCAGTTGCCAGCATTCGCCAGAGCTGGCGGGCAGCCATAAAGACAGGGCTAAATTGTGGCGAGTCGAAGAGACTTAGTAGTTGGCAGGAAAAAAGACAGAGGCGCAAGGGGAGAGCCAACTGTGCAACAGCCCCGACAAACAAATTTCTCTGCAGCACCTGTGGAAGAGCCTGTCACTCCAGAATTGGCCTTTATAGCCACTCCAGGCGCTGCTTCACAAACCACTGACCACCTCCAGGCGCGTATCCATTGTCTCTCGAGATAAGGAGGCCCAAAAGAACTCTCATTGACAGGATATGTCCAACAAGAATCTGTGTTGGGGCCTCAGCTATTCAAAGTATTTATTAACAACTCACAGGAGGGATAGAAGGCCACCTATCCATATTTGCCAATGATGCAAATGTATGCAGTGTAGATGGAACATAAAAGGAAATCCAAAAGTCTTCTATAGGCATATAAATAGTAAAAGGAGGAGTCGGGCTGATTCGCAACAAAGAAGTGGATTTACGCATGGAGGCAGAGGGCACGGCTGAGGTGTTAAATGAGTACTTTGCATCTGTCTTTACCAAGGAAGAAGATGCTGCCAAACTCAAAATGAAAGATGAGGTAGTTGAGATACTGGATGGGCTAAAAATTGATAAAGAGGAAGCATTAGAAAAGCTGTCTGTACTTATAGTTCATAAGTCACCAGGACTGGATCAGATGCATCCG
This sequence comes from Heterodontus francisci, assembly GCF_036365525.1. Lineage (NCBI taxonomy): Eukaryota > Metazoa > Chordata > Chondrichthyes > Heterodontiformes > Heterodontidae > Heterodontus > Heterodontus francisci. The sequence goes on along the minus strand of NC_090385.1, from coordinate 885,186 downwards.
AGGATACTGAGGGAAGTAAGGGTAGAAATTGCAGAGGCACTGACCATAATCTTCCAATCCTCCTCAGATACAGGGTGGTGCCAGAGGACTGGAGAATTGCAAATGTTACACCCTTGTTTTTTCTTGTCTAACATATCTAAGCCAGTCATAATCCTGTACATTTCCATTAAATCTCCCCTCAATCTCCTTTGTTCTAAGGAGAACAACCCCAGTTTTTCCAACCTAACCTTGTAACTAAAATCCTCCATTCCTTCCCCCAAAATTTTGCTTGTGTAAATTTACAGGCTGTTCAGAACTACAGGAAATTTGCACAAGTTGCTCTTTTACATGGATGCCAGGTGACTTTAATGAGGGACTGAAGGAATTGCGGAGTTCTTTGTAAAAGCTCAAGGAAATTTAGGAATAGTGTAAAAACAGGTTTAACTCACTAGCACAAATTTCCTCTATCTTTTGCACCAGAAGTCGCCATTACCCCATACTTGGGAGATTGTTTCAGAAGTTTTTCAGAAAATTCTGGGCCATAGTGTTAAAATTAAAAGTACTTGGAAACATCTGCGCTTAAATCCTATCCCCTTCTGTTGCATAGATACGAGACACCAGAAATTGCACTAAATTGTGGCATTATGTTGCGAGAATGCATTCGTCATGAGCCTTTGGCCAAAATAATTCTCTACTCAGAACAGTTTTATGACTTCTTCAGATATGTAGAACTGTCCACTTTTGACATAGCCTCAGATGCTTTTGCTTCATTTAAGGTAAGTGATCTTTTCTCAATAAGTATTTATGGTAGATTATACTGGTTTATTAACTTTCTAATATCTGATGTTTCACAAATATTTTCAGGATTTGCTCACCCGACACAAGCCTGTTTCTGCACATTTTTTAGAAAAACATTATGACAGAGTAAGTTTATTTCATGTTTTATTCTTATTAAAGGTCTTGGCACTGCTCAGACAATATAGATACAATATTAGAAAGCATAAACATGAATTATGGATTTCTTTTAGATATTTATTGAATATGAGAAACTGCTGCATTCTGAAAATTATGTGACCAAGCGTCAATGCCTGAAGGTATGTGAATTCGTTTCTAGTTACATTCACTGTACTGCTGCAGTAAGTTTTATTCTTATAATAGTTTTTTTAATGGGTTGGTACAATTGAGAGGTTTTCTAGGCCATTTAGAACCATAGAAAAATTACAGTGTAGAAGGAGGCCATTCAGCCCGTCGTGTCTGTGCCGGCCAAAAAAACTAGCCACCCAATCTAATCCCACCTTCCAACACCTGGTCCGTAGCCTTGCAGGTTACAGCACTTCAGGTGCATGTCCAGGTACCTTTTAAATGAGTTGCAGGTTTCTGCCTCCACCACTGATCTGGGCAGTGAATTCCAGACACCCACCACCCTCTGGGTGAAAAGGTTTTTCCTCATCTCCCCTCTAATTCTTCTACCAATCACCTTAAATCTGTGCCCCCCACCCCTTCCTGGTAATTGACCTCTCTGCTAGGGGAAACAGGTCCTTCCTGTCTACTATATCTAGGCCTCTCATAATTTTGTACACCTCAATTACATCACCCCTCAGCTACTCTGTTCTAAGGAAAAGAACCCGAGCCTATCCAGTCTTTCCTCATAGCTGCAACTTTCAAGTCCTGGCAACATTCTTATAAATCTCCTCTGCACTCTCTCCAGAGCAACTATGTCCTTCCTGTAATGTGGCGACCAGAAATGTATGCAATACTCCAACTGTGACCGAACCAGTGTTTTATACAGTTCCAGCATCAAATCCCTGCTTTTGTATGCTATACCTCGGCCAATAAAGGAAAGTATTCCATATGCCTTCTTCACCACTCTATCTACCTGTCCTGTCACCTTTAGAGACTTGTGGATATGCACTCCAGGGTCTCTCACTTCTTCTACATCTCTCAATATCCTCCCATTTATTGCCCTCCCCAAGTGCATTATCTCACACTTCTCCAGATTGAATTCCATTTGCCACTTTTCCGCCCACTCAACCAAACCACTGATATCATTCTGGAGTCTACAGCCATCCTCTTCACTATCAACTACACGACCAATTTTTGTGACATCTGCAAAATTCCCAATCATGCCTCCCACATTTAAGTCCAAATCATTAATTTATACCACAAACAGCAAGGGACCCAACACTGAGCCCCATGTAACACCACTGGAAACAGCTTTCCATTCACAAAAATATCCATCGACTACTACCCTTTGCTTCCTGTCACTGAGCCAATTTTGGATCCAACCTGCCACATTCCCCTGTATCCCATGGGCTTTCATTTTACTGACCAGTCTGCCATGCAGGACCTTGTCAAATGCCTTACTAAAATCCATGTAGACCACATCCACTGCACTTCCCTCATCAATCCTCCTTGTTATTTCCTCAGAATTCAATTAAGTGAGTAAAATCCTAAACAAATCCATCCTGACTATCCCTGATTAATCCGTGCCTTTCTAAGTGGCAGTTTATCCTGTCCCTCAGAATTTATGAGAGTCATAGAGTCGTACAGCACCGAAACAGGCCCTTCGGCCCACCGCGTCCATGCTGACCATAATGCCTATCTATACTAATCCCACCTGCCTGCATTAATTCCATATCCCTCTATGCCTTGCTCATTCAAGTACCTGTCCAGATGCCTCTTAAATGTTGCTACTGTTCCTGCCTCCACCACCTCCTCAGGCAGCTCATTCCAGATACCCACAATTCTTTCAGTGAAAAATTTACCCCTTTGATCCCCTTTAAACCTCCTCCCTCTCACCTTAAATCTATGCCCTCTAGTTTTAGTCACCCCTACCATGGGAAACAGACTCTGGGCTATCTACCCTATCTATGCCTATCATCATTTTATATACCTCTATCATGTCCCAGCCTCCTTCGCTCCAGGGAAAACAGACTCAGCCTATCCAATCTCTCTTTATAACTAAAGCCCTCCAAACCAGGCAACATCCTTGTACTGGACCTGGTATTGGGGAATGAGCCAGGCCAGGTGGTCGAAGTTTCAGTAGGGGAGCATTTCGGGAACAGTGACCATAATTCCATAAGTTTTAAGGTACTTGTGGATAAGGATAAGAGTAGTCCTCGGGTGAAGGTGCTAAATTGGGGGAAGGCTAATTATAACAATATTAGGCAGGAACTGAAGAATTTAGATTGGGGGCGGCTGTTTGAGGGTAAATCAACATCTGACATGTGGGAGTCTTTCAAACGTCAGCTGATTAGAATCCTGGACCAGCATGTTCCTGTGAGGAAGAAAGACAAGTTTGGCAAGTTTCGGGAAGCTTGGATAACGCGGGATATTGTGAGCCTAGTCAAAAAGAAAAAGGAAGCATTTGTAAGGGCTGGAAGGCAAGGAACTGACGAAGCACTTGAGGAATATAAAGACAGTAGGAAGGAACTTAAGCAAGGAGTCAGGAGGGCTAAAAGGGGTCATGAAAAGTCATTGGCAAACAGGATTAAGGAAAATCCCAAGGCTTTTTATACATATATAAAGAGCAAGAGGGTAACCTCTTGGCCCACTCAAGGCCAGAGATGGGAATCTATGTGTGGAGCCAGAGGAAATGGGTGAGGTGATAAATGAGTACTTTGCATCAGTATTCACCAAAGAGAAGGACTTGGTGGATGATGAGCCTAGGGAAGGGCGTGCAGATAGTCTCAGTCATCTCATTATCAAAAAGGAGGTAGTGTTGGGTGTCTTGCAAAGCAAGTCCCCAGGGCCTGATGGGATCTACCCCAGAATACTGAGGGAGGCAAGGGAGGAAATTGCTGGGGCCTTGACAGAAATCTTTGCATCCTCATTGGCTACAGATGAGGTCCCAGAGGACTGGAGAATAGCCAATGTTGTTCCTTTGTTTAAGAAGGGTGGTAAGGATAATCCAGGAAATTATAGGCCGGTGAGCCTTACGTCAGTGGTAGGGAAACTATTAGAGAGGATTATTCGGGACAGGATTTACTCCCATTTGGAAACAAACGAACTTATTAGCGAGAGACAGCATGGTTTTGTGAAGGGGAGGTCGTGTCTTACTAATTTGATTGAGTTTTTTGAGGAAGTGACGAAGATGATTGATGAAGGAAGGGCAGTGGATGTTATCTATATGGACTTCAGTAAAGCCTTTGACAAGGTCCCTCATGGCAGACTGGTACAAAAGGTGAAGTCACACGGGATCAGAGGTGAGCTTGCAAGATGGATACAGAACTGGCTTGGTCATAGAAGACAGAGGGTATCAGTGGATGGGTGTTTTTCTGAATGGAGGGATGTGACTAGTGGTGTTCCGCAGGGATCAGTGCTGGGACTTTTGCTGTTTGTAGTATATATAAATGATTTGGAGGAAAATGTAGCTGGTCTGATTAGTAAGTTTGCGGACGACACAAAGGTTGGTGGAGTTGCGGATAATGATGAGGATTGTCAGAGGATACAGCAGGATATAGATCGGTGGAGACTTGGGCGGAGAAATGGCAGATGGAGTTTAATCCGGACAAATGTGAGGTAATGCATTTTGGAAGGTCTAATGCAGGTGGGAGGTATACAGTAAATGGCAGAACCCTTAGGAGTATTGACAGGCAGAGAGATCTGGGCGTACAGGTCCACAGGTCACTGAAAGTGGCAACGCAGGTGGATAAGATAGTCAAGAAGGAATATGGCATGCTTGCTTTCATCGGTCGGGGCATAGAGTATAAAAATTGGCAAGTCATGCTGCAGCTGTACAGAACCTTAGTTAGGCCACACTTAGAATACTGCATGCAATTCTGGTCGCCACACTACCAGAAGGACGTGGAGGCTTTGGAGAGGGTACAGAAGAGGTTTACTAGGATGTTGCCTGGGCTGGAGGGCATTAGCTATGAGGAGAGGTTGTATAAACTCGGATTTTTTTCACTGGAACGACAGAGGTGGAGGGGCGACATGATAGAGGTTTACAAAGTTATGAGCGGCATGGACAGAGTGGATAGTCAGAAGCTTTTTCCCAGGGTGGAAGAGTCAGTTACTAGGGAACATAGGTTTAAGGTGCGAGGGGCAAAGTTTAGAGGGGATGTGCGAGGCAAGTTCTTAACACAGAGGGTGGTGAGTGCCTGGAACTTGCTGCCAGGGGGAGGTGGTGGAAGCAGGTACGATAGCGACGTTTAAGAGACATCTTGACAAATACATGAATAGGATGGGAATAGAGGGATACGGACCCCGGAAGTGCAGAAGGTTTTCGTTTAGGCAGGCATCAAGATCGGCGCAGGCTTGGAGGGCCGAATGGCCTGTTCCTGTGCTGTACTGTTTTTTGTTCTTTATTCTGGAAAGGTTCCTGCAGAGTGGAAAATAGCAAATGTAAGCCCATTATTTAGGAAAGAACAAAAACAGCGAACTACAGACTTGAATCTTTTCTGCACCCTCTCTAGCTTAATCACATCTTTCCTGTAGTGCGGCGACCAGAACTGCACACAGTAATCCAAATGCGGCCTAACCAACATTATGTACAACTGTAACATGAAGTCCCAACTCTTGTACTCAATGCCTCGGCCGATGAAGGCAAGCATGCTATACGCCTTCTTCACCACCCTGTCTACCTGTGTTGCCACTTTCAGGGAACTATGTACTTGCACCTCAAAGTCTCTCTGCTCAACAACACTCCCCAGTGCCCTGCCATTCACTGTATATGTCCTGCCCTGGTTTAACTTCCCAAAATTCATCGCTTCACACTTGTCTGCGTTAAATTGCATTTGTCACTCCTTTCCCAGTTGATCTATGTCCTGTTGTAACCTTAGACAACCTTCTTCACTGTCCACTGTACCACCAATTTTGCTGTCATCTGCAAACTTACTAATCATGCCCCCTACATTCACATCCAAGTCATTAATATATATGACAAACAACAGAGGGCCCAGCATCGATCCCTGCGGCACACCACTGGTCACCGGCCTCCAATCTGAAAAACAACCCTCCACTTCCACCCTCTGCCTTCTATCACCAAGCCAATTTTGTATCCAATTTGCGATCTCACTCTGGATCCCATGTGTTCGAACCTTCCAGACCAGCCTACCATGCGGGACCTTGTCAAAGGCCTTGCTAAAGTCCATGTAGACAACGTCCATTGCCCTGCCCTCGTCAATCCTCTTGATCACCTCCTCGAAAAACTCAATCAAATTCGTGAGACATGATTTCCCACGCACAAAGCCGTGCTGACTATCCCTAATCAGACCTTGCCTTTCCAAATGCATATAAATCCTGTCTCTCAGAATCCCTTCCAATAACTTCCCCAAAACTGATGTAAGGCTCACCGGCCTGTAGTTCCCTGGCTTATCCCTGCTGCTCTTCTTAAATAAAGGCACAACATTAGCTATCCTCCAGTCTTCCGGTACCTCACCCGTGGCTAACGATGGGATAAAAATCTCTGCCAGGGCCCCATCAATCTCCTCCCTTGCTTCCCATAGCATCCTAGGATACACCTGGTCAGGCCCTGGGGATTTATCCACCTTAATGCGCTTCAAAACCTCCAACACCTCCTCCTTTGTAATGTTGATATGCTCCAGGATATCGCTGTTCCCTCCCTTGAACTCACTAGCTTCCATGACCTTCTCCACGGTAAATACAGATGAGAAGTACTCATTTAAGACCTCGCCCATTTCCCATGGCTCCACACATAGGTTACCACACTGATCCTTAAGGGGACCTACTCTCTCCCTCACTACCCTTTTACTCTTAATATACTTATAGAATCTTTTAGGATTCTCCTTTATCTTATCTGCCAGGGAAATCTCATGGCCCCTTTTCGCCCTCCTAATTTCCTTCTTAATTGTAGTCCTACATCCCCTATACTCCTCGAGGGACTCGCTTGATCCCAGCTGCCTATACCTGACATATGCCTCCTTCTTTGTCCTGACCAGACCCTCAATATCCCTCGTCAACCAAGGTTCCCTAAACTTGCCAGCTAACTTCCATCTAACAGGAACATGCCGGCCCTGAACTCTTCCTATCTCACTTTTAAAAGCCTCCCACTTGCCAGACGTCCCTTTACCTGCAAACAGCCTCTCCCATTCAACTTTTGAGAGTTCCTGTCTGATGCCTTCGAAATTAGCCTTCCCCCAATTTAGGACTTCAACCTGAGGACCAGTCCTATCCTTTTCCATAACTACCTTGAAGCTAATAGAGTTATGGTCACTGGTCCCAAAGTGCTTCCCCACTGACACATCAACCACCTGCCCAACCTCATTTCCTAAGAGGAGGTCGAGTGTAGCCCCTTCTCTAGTAGGGCCATCCACATACTGCTTCAGAAAACTATGCTGGACACACTTAACAAATTCTTCCCCATCTGATCCCTTAGCACTAAGGCAGTCCAAGTCAATATTAGGGAAGTTAAAATCACCTATTATTACAACCCTATAATTTCTACACCTATCTGTGATTTCCCTACATATATGCTCCTCCATTTCCCTCTGACTATTGGGGGGCCTATAGTATAATCCCATCAAAGTGATCACCCCTTTCTTATTTCTAAGTTCTACCCATATGGCCTCGCTGGACATTCCCCCCGGGATATCCTCTCTAAGTACTGCCATGATGTCCTCCCTAATCAATAGTGCAACTCCCCCTTCTCTCTTACCTCCACCTCTATCATGCCGGAAAGATCGGTACCTCGGAACATTGAGCTGCCAGTCCTGCCCATCCCTCAACCATCTTTCCGTAATAGCTATAATATCACAATCCCATGTACCGATCCATGCTCTGAGTTCATCTGTCTTACCTGTAAGGCTTCTTGCATTAAAGTAAATGCAGTTTAGCCTACCAGACCTTCCACGCTCCCTGTCCTCCCCCTGCCCGGCCTGCCTACTGGACTTGTTTGCTTTAACCTCTACATTTACCTCAACTATCTCATCGGAGAGACTACTACTTTGGGTCCCACCCCACTGCAAGACTAGTTTAAACCCTCCCGAGTAGTACTAGCAAACCTCCCCGCAAGGATATTGGTCCCCCTCCAGTTTAGATGCAACTCGTCCTTCTTGTACAGGTCACCTCTGCACCAGAAGAGATCCCAATGATCCAAGTAGCTGAAGCCCTCCCACCTACACCAGCTCTTCAGCCACGCATTCATTTGCCTAATCCTCCTATTCCTATCCTCACTAGCACGTGGCACAGGGAGTAATCCTGAGATTACAACCCTAGGGGTCCTGCTTTTTAACCTTCTACCTAACTCCCTATATTCACTTTGCAGGACCTCATCTCTTTTCCTGCCTATGTCGTTAGTACCAATGTGGACCACGAACTCTGGCTGCTCACCCTCTCCTTTCAGGATGTCCTGCAGCTGCTCCGAGACATCCTTGACCCTAGCACCAGGGAGGCAACATACCATCCTGGAGTCTCGTTTGTGGCCACAGAAACGCCTATCTGCACCCCTCACGATAGAATCCCCTATCACTATAGCTCTTACAACCCTTTTCCTCCCCTACTGTGCAGCAGAGCCCTCTGTGGTGCCATGAACTTGGCTGTTGCTGCTTTCCCCTGGGAGGTCATCCCCCCCAACAGTATCCAAAGCGGTATATCTGTTTGAGAGGGGGATGGCCACAGGGGACTCCTGCATTACCTGCCTGCGCCTACTACTCCATCTGGTGGTCACCCATCTCTTTTCTGCCTGTGTCGCCATTACCTGCAGTGTGACCACCTCTCTAAACGTGCTATCCACGACTTCCCCAGCATCACGGATGCTCCACAGTGAATCCACCCGCAGCTCCAGCTCCGTAATGTGGGTAGTCAGTAGCTGCAGATGAATACACTTCCTGCACACATGGTCGTCAGGGACACTGGAAGCATCCCCGATTTCCCACATAGCGCAGGAGGAGCATATCACGGGGATGAACTCTCCTGTCATGACTTACCCTTTGGTTAATTAGCTACTCCCTTAATTAAAAAATACTAATTATACTCGGGGCCTTGTTCTACCCACTTCAATCTGAAGTCCTTAAAAAAAAAATTCTAATATTCTAATAATTATTCTGATAATTTACCCACCACCGAGGTCAGACTGACCAGCATATAATTGTTTGGCCTATCCCTCACACCCTTTTTAAACAATGGTATAACGTTCGCAGACCTCTAATCCTCTGGTACCTCACCAGTATCCAGTGAGGATTTGAAGATGATTCTCAGCGCATCCGTTATTTCCTCTCTGGCTTCCTTTAATAACCTGGGATGCAATCCATCCGGCCCTGGTGATTTATCCACTTTCAAGGATGTCAGACCCTTTAGTACTTCCTCTCTCATTATGCTAATCCTATCTAATATTTCACACTCCTCCTCTTTTACTACAATGTGTGCATCATCCCTCTCCTTTGTGAAGACAGAGGCAAAAAACTCATTAAGAACCCTGCCCACATCATCTGCATCCACGTGTAAGTTCCCTTGTACATCTCTGATAGACCCTCCCCTTTCCTTAGTTATCCTCTTGCTCTTGAAGTACTGATAAAACATCTTTGGGTTTTCCTCTCTTTGCTTTTCTAATTTCCTTTTTTACTTCACCCCTGCACTTTCTATACTCCTCTAGGCTTTCTAAAGTATTAAGTTTTTTGTGATTGTCATAAGCTTTCTTTTTCTGCTTCAACATACCCTGCAAGTCTCTAGATAACCAGGGGCTCTAGATTTGGCCATACCACCCTTTATCTTTGTGGGGACTTGCTACACTGTGCCTGTAGAATTTCGCTTTTGAATGCTGGTTTGCAACTGATTTTCCTTCAGGCAGCGATATCCAGTCCACTTTCGCCAGATCGCCTCTCAGTTTCGTAAAATTTGTCTTCCCCAATTTAGAACTTTGACTCCTGTCTTATCTTTGTTCTTTTCCATGATTATGCTAAAACGAACACATTATGATCACTATCTCCAAAATGGTCACCCACTGCTACTGCATCCACTTGCCCAGCTTCAATACCGAAGAGTAAATGTAGAATTGCGCCCCCTCTCATTGGGCTTTTTACGTGCTGGCTAAAAAAGTTCTCTTGAATGCAGTTCAAGAATTTTGTGCCCTCTGTGCCCTTCACACTGTTTGTATCCCAGTTGATATTATGGTAGTTGAAATTCCCAACTATTATTGCACTATAGTTTTTACACTCAGAAATTTGCCTACATATTTGTTCCTCTATCTCCCTCTCACTATTTGGGGGTCTATAGTACACTCCTAGTAGTGTGGCTGCCCCTTTTTTATTTCTGATCACCACCCATATGGCCTCATTTGATGATTCATTTAGCATATCATCTCTCCTCACAGCTGTTATTGATTCCTTTACCAATAAGGCTGCACACCCTCCTTTTTTATCCCCCTCTCTATCCCACCTGAGAACTCTATATCCAGGGATGTTGAGCTTCCATTCTTGCTCCACTTTAAGCCAAGTTTCCATTATAGCAACAATATTGTATTGCCATATGTCTATCTGTGCTCTCAGCTCATCGGCTTTATTTACTATACTCCTTGCATTTAAATAAATACTTTTTAACACTGCCAAATTCCTGCGCTGCACACTTTTTAACCTTTGCTTCTTCAGTCTTTCCGAGTCACTCACTAATTTTCTGCCTTCCGTTCCCTGGCCTGAAATTATCCTATCTGAAACTGCCCTCAGGTTCCCATCCCCCTGCAAAACTGGTTTAAACCATCCCCAGTCCTGTTCAGGTGTAGACTGTCCAGTTTGTACAGGTCCCACCTTCCCCAGAACTGGTCGAATGGCCCAGAAATCTGAAGCCATCCCTCCGACACCATCTCTCCAGCCACGCATTCATCTGAGGAATTCTCCTATTTCTATAGTCACTAGCACGTGGCCTTGGGGGTAATGCAGAGATTAGTACCCTTGAAGTCCTGCTTGCTAATCTCTTTCCTAACTCCCTAAACTCAGCCTGCAAGACCTCATCCCTCCTCCTTCCTATATCGTTGGTACCACTGTGGACCACAATCTCTGGCTGTGCACCCTCGCTCTCCAGAATGCCCTGTAGCCGCTCGGTGATATCCATGACCCTTGCACCAGGGAGGCAACATACCATCCTGGAATCACGTCTGCGACCACAGTAACGCCTATCTGTTCCCCTAACTATAGAATCCCCTACCACTATTGCTGCCTTGTCTTTTCTCCTCCCTCCCTGCACAGCTGAGCCACTCATGGTGCTCTGGTCATGAATCTCGGTGCATTCTCCAGAGGAACCCTCTCTCCAGTCGGTACTCAGAACTGAATACTGGTTAGAAAGTGGGACGTTCTCCGGGTCTCCTGCACTACCTGCCTTGACCTTCTGGTCTGTCTGGCAGCCACCCAGTCCCTCTCTGCCTGCGTTCTCTTAAGCTCCGGGGTGACTACCTCCTGACATGTGCTATCCACGTAATTCTCTGCCTTGCGGATGCACCACAGTGAATCCGCTCGAGTTCCGAAACCCGGAGCTCAAACTTCTGCAGCTGGTGACACTTCCTGCAGATGTGTTTGTCAAGGACAGTTTCAGAGGGCAGTTAAGGGTCAACCATATTGCTGTGGATCTGGAGTCACATGTCGGGTAAGGACGGCAGTTTTCCTTCCTTAAAGAACATTAGTGAACCAGATGAGCTTTTACGACAATCGATGATAGTAATGGTCACCATTACTGAGACTCACTTCTTATTTCAGATTTATTTAATTAAATGATTTTAAATTCCCCAGCTGCCACAGTGGGATTTGAACTTATGTTTTTGGATCATTAGCCCAGGTCTCTGGATTGTTATTAGTGCAGTAACATAACCACTATGCTTCTCTTTATCTAAAGCTTCTCGGGGAATTACTGCTGGATAGGCATAATTACAATATCATGTCAAAGTACATCAGTAAACCAGAAAATCTGAAACTCATGATGAATTTACTCAGAGACAAAAGCAGAAATATCCAGTTTGAAGCTTTTCATGTGTTTAAGGTAAAATATTTTCCCCCTCATAACCTCATTCTAGCATTGACTGAAAGAACATGGTTTTGATAATGTAATTTCATTGGTTTCATATTCCTGAGCAAGTGGATCATGCAAACCTTCATTTGAAAACATACAATAATTTGATTAAAAAGTGATGAAAAGGAGATCATATCTGTAATATTTCTTTAAAATGATGAGGGGTCTAGCCAGATTCGATAGGGAGAAACTATTCCCATTGGTGGAAGGGTCAAGAACCAGAGGGCACCTAATTAAGGTGATTGGCAAAAGTAGCAATGGCAACATGAGGAAAAACTTTTTTATGCAGCGAGTGGTTAGGATCTGGAATGCACTGCCTGAGAGTGCTGGAGGTAGATTCAATAAAGGCCTTCAAAAGAGAACTGGAGAATTATCTGAAGAGAAAAAAAATTGCAGGGCTACTGGGGAAAGGCAGGTGAGTGGGACTAGGTAAGTTGTTGTTGCAGGGAGCTGGCACAGACTGAAAGGTCTCCTCCTGTGCTGTAACCATTTTATGATTCTAAGTATTAAAGGAGCAAAAATCCTCTGATAAAGTCTTTGCCAACAGAATTCCATAAGACTACAAGACTAATTTATTCCCATTTTCATGACATCCTTTTGCACAAATGCAAGGACCTGTGGTCTCATCTGTTTGAATCAATTGAAAGCAATGGGATCTGGTCATTCGTCTGGCCCAGTGCGGTTAAACCAGGAAGGTTTGAGTCTCGATTGCACAGTCAGTGTGTGATTTGGCTGATCTGAGGTGGGGTCAGTATCCCTGGATTGGGGAGAGTGACCTCTACCCTGATCAGTGACCTGACTGCACATCAATATTCAGACAGGCTATTGCTCAACTGGAAACATGGGTTTTAATGCAGTCAAACCTAAATCGTCGGAAATTTCTGCCTCCTCCAGAATTGGAAACAGAATTCAGGAGGCGAAAGGAAACAAACAAGGAAAGTAATTTAGGTTATTTGAAACAATTGAAGGTTGGGGTAGAGGATGTTTGATTGAATAGGAAAAAGTAAAATTAAAGTCAAAACTAAGACAAAAGGAGAATTATATTTTATGCTTATTTTTGTGGTTTAAAGTTATAATTCCAGTAATAACAGTAACTGGGGCTCATGACTATCGGGGCTTGGGTCAGGCTGTCAGGTGCCCTGGCATCTCTTGGCCCTGTGCAGATTAGATGCCCTCCCCCGATCCAGCAATGTCTCTATAAACAAATAAACATGTAACCAGTTTCTGTCAGAAAGGTTATCAGTCGTTACTGAACTGCAGCAAAGTTTGTGACTTTCCGATTGTCACGCTCGGCCCCCACCTGCCAAGAATGAGGCACATTAATTTTGTCATGACCATTGATTTTAAACTATTACTGGAGTGAAGAAAGGACTTGTTAAACAGATCAGTCGTGGCTGGAAAAGATAGTTGCATATTAACAGACGGTGATTTAAAGCTCAAAGGACCATTCCCTGACACATTCAACCCACAATGGACCTTGATCACCAGGTATTGTGTGTAAAAGGAGCATTCCAGAGACTGCTAAGGTGATACAATCCACAGAGCCAAGATGCGGTCAGACCAGTTAGTCACATGACTAACCTGCTCGGCAACCTGGGATCTTTTGAATTGTACAAACAGTTTGAACTGAGAAGGTCTGTTTGCTCCCAGACTGAGATCTTTCCTGTCTGTTCCCATCTCTTTCTCACAAGCCTCTGAATCCACTGAAGACACATGAATCCCTAGAGAGAAAAGTCTCCAAGAGCGAATAAGGTTTAAGAAGTATATTGGGCCCCAATGAAAAGCAAGATCTACCTACAATCAAGGACTTTAACATAGAACATGGAACAGTACAGCACAGTACAGGCCCTTCGGCCCACGATGTTGTGCCGAACCTTTAACCTACTCTAAGATCAAACTACCTACCTACCCTTCATTCTACTATCATCCATGTACCTATCCAAGAGTCGCTTAAATGCCCCTAATGTATCTGCTTCTACTACCACCGCTGGCAGCGCATTCCACGCACCCACCACTCTCTGTGTAAAGAACCTACCTCTGACATCTCCCCGAAACCTTCCTCCAATCACCTTAAAATTATGCCCCCTGGTGATAGCCCTTTCCACCCTGGGAAAAAGTCTCTGGCTATCCACTCTATCGATGCCTCTCATCATCTTGTACCCTTCTATCAAGTCACCTCTCATCCTTCTTCGCTCCAATGAGAAAAGCCCTAGCTCCCTCAATCTTTCTTCGTAGGACATGCCCTCCAGTCCAGGCAGCATCCTGGTAAATCTCCTCTGCACCCTCTCTAAAGCTTCCACATCCTTTCTATAGTGAGGCGACAAGAACTGAACACAATATTCCAAGTGTGGTCGAACCAGGGCCTTATAGAGCTGCAGCATAACCTCGCGGCTCTTAAACTCAATCCCCCTGTTAATGAAAGCCAACACACCATACGCCTTCTTAACAACCCTATGAACTTGGGTGGCAACTTTGAGCGATCTATGGACATGGACCCCAGGATCCCTCTGTTCCTCCACACTACCAAGAATCCTGTCTTTAAGCATGTATTCCGCATTCAAATTCGACCTTCCAAAATGAATCACTTCACACTTTTCCAGGTTGAACTCCATCTGCCACTTCTCAGCCCAGCTCTGCATCCTGTCAATGTCCCGTTGCAACCTACAACAGCCTTCCACACTATCCACAACTCCAGCAACCTTCGTGTCATTGACAAACTTGCTAACCCAGCCTTCCACTTCCTCATCCAAGTCATTTGTAAAAATCACAAAGAGCAGAGGTCCCAGAACAGATCCTTATGGAACACCACTGGTCACCGAGCTCCATGCTGAATACTTTCCATCTACTACCACCCTCTGACTTCTATGGGCCAGCCAATTTTGGATCCAGACAGCCAACTTTCCCTGTATCCCATGCCTCCTTTACTTTCTGAATGAGCCTACCATGGGGAACCTTATCAAATGCCTTGCTAAAATCCATATACACCACATCCACTGCTCTTCCTTCATCAATGTGTTTTGTCATATCTTCAAAGAATTCAATAAGGCTTGTGAGGCATGACCTGCCCCTTACAAAGCCATGCTGACTATCTCTAATCAAACCATGCTTTTCCAAATAATCATAAATCTTGTCTCTCAGAATCTTCTCCAATAATTTGCCCACTACCGACGTAAGACTGACTGGTCTATAATTCCCAGGGTTATCCCTATTCCCTTTCTTGAACAAGGGAACAACATTTGCCACCCTCCAATCATCCGGTACTACTCCAGTGGACAGTGAAGACGCAAAGATCATCGCCAAAGGCGCAGCAATCTCTTCCCGTAATAACCTTGGGTATATCCCGTCTGGCCCCAGGGAATTATCTGTCCTCATATCATTCAAAATTTCCAGCACATCCTCCCTCTTAACCTCAACCTGTTCGAGCATATCATCCTGTTCCACACTGTCCTCACAAACGACCAGGTCCCTCTCACTAGTGAATACTGAAGCAAAGTATTCATTTAGGACCTCCCCTAAGTCCATTCTTCTGTTCCTTCCTGGCTACCTTGTAACCCTCTAGAGCCCTGTCTGATCCTTGCTTCCTCAACCTTAAGTAAGCTTCCTTCTTCCTCTTGACTAGCTGTTCCACATCTCTTGTTATCCAAGGTTCCTTCACCCTACCATCCCTTCCTTGCCTCATCGGGACAAACCTATCCAGCAGTCGCAGCAAGTGCTCCCTAAACAACCTCCACATTTCTGTCGTGCATTTCCCTGAGAACATCTGTTCCCAATTTATGCTCCCCAGTTCCTGCCTAATAGCATTGTAATTCCCCCTCCCACAATTAAATATTTTCCCATCCCGTCTGCTCCTGTCCCTCTCCATGACTATAGTAAAGGTCAGGGAGTTGTGATCACTATCACCGAAATGCTCTCCCACCGAGAGATCTGCCACCTGGCCTGGTTCGTTGCCAAGCACCAAGTCCAACATAGCCTGCCCTCTAGTCGGCCTATCTACATATTGAGTCAGGAAACCTTCCTGGACACACCTGCCAAAAACTGCTCCGTCCAAACTCTTTGCACTAAGGAGGTTCCAATCAATATTAGGGAAGTTGAAGTCACCCATGACAACAACCCTGTTACTTCTGCACCTTTCCAAAATCTGCCTCCCAATCTGTTCCTCCATGTCTCTGTTGCTATTGGGGGGTCTATAGAAAACTCCCAACAAAGTGACTGCTCCTTTCCTGTTTCTGACTTCCACCCAGAATGACTCAGTCGACAAACCCTCCTCGACGACCTCCCTTTCTGCAGCTGTGATACTATCCCTGATTTGCAATGCCACTCCCCCACCTCTTTTACCTCCCTCCCTATTCCTTTTGAAACATCTAAACCCCGGAACATCCAACATCCATTCCTGCCCCTGTGATATCCACGTCTCCGTAATGGCCACAACATCGTAACTCCAAGTACTGATCCATGCTCTAAGTTCATCACCCTTATTCCTGACACTTCTTGCGTTAAAATAGACACACTTCAACCCATCATACTGGCTGCAACTTTGCCCTGTTAACTGTCTAACCTTCCTCACAGACTCTCTGCGCTCTGTATCTGCCTGTTCAACAGCTACCCCATCCACTGATCCGTAGCTCCGGTTCCCATCCCTCTGCCAAACTAGTTTAAACCCTCCCGAAGAACTCTAGCATACCTCCCGCCCAGGATATTGGTGCTCCTCCAGTTCAGATGCAACCCGTCCTTCTTGTACAGGTCCCACCTTCCCCAGAAGGTATCCCAATGATCTACATATCTGAATCCCTCCCTCCTGCACCAGTTCTGTAGCCACCAGTTCAGCTGCACTCGCTCCCTGTTTCTAGCCTCATTAGCACGTGGCACCGGTATCAATCCGGAGATTACTGCTCTGCTCGTCCTGCATTTCAGCTTCCAACCTAACTCCTTATATTCGCTTTTCAGGTCCTCATCCCTTTTCCTAGCTATGTCATTGGTACCGATATGTACCACGACCTCTGGCTGCTCCCCCTCCCCCTAAAGAATCCTGTAGACTCGATCCGAGACATCCCTGACCCTGGCACCCGGGAGGCAACATACCATCCGGGACTCTCGTTCGCGACCACAGAATCTCCTGTCTGTTCCTCTAACCATTGAATCTCCTATCACTATCGCTCTCCTATTCTCCCCCCTTCCCTTCTGAGCCACTGGGCCAGGCTCAGTGCCAGAGACCTGGCCAATGTGGCTTTCCCCTGGTAGGTCGTTCCCCCCCCCCAACCGTATCCAAAACGGTATACTTATTATTGAGGGGGACGGCCACAGGGGATCCCTGCACTGTGCGCCTATTCCCTTTCCCTCCCCTGACGGTCACCCAGCTACCTTTATCCTGTAACTTAGGTGTCACTACTTCCCTATAACTGCTCGCTATCACCCCCTCAGCATCCTGAATGATCTGAAGTTCATCCAGCTCCAGCTCCAGTTCCCTAACGCGGTCTGCGAGGAGCTGGAGTTGGGTGCACTTCTCACAGGTGAAGTCAGCAGGGACACCAGTGGTGACCCTTACCTCCCACATCCTGCAAGAGGAGCATGCAACTTCCCTAGCTTCCATCCCCTCTGCACTAAACAGAGATTTTAAAAAAAGGAAAACCTTACCTTACCAAACCCTCCACACAAGAGGCCTTTTTTTTTGGTTATAGGAGGAGGATGGGTGGGAGACACTACACTTGTGAGCTCGAAGAACCATAACAACAACTCTTCAGATATTGCCTCAAACTTTTCCACTTTATTTTTCTTCTGCTCTTTTCTGTTTTGATTTGCATGTGTGTATCGCGTATGCATACTTGCATGGACACGTTGTGTATCCAGAGGCGTTAACCAAATTAGAGTTTAAGTTTAATAAATTTCAATTTTTCTTCTTTAAATCTAAGAAAGCCTGTTTGTACTGGTTTCTTTGCCTTATAATTAGAAAGCGGTGAACAAGGATTCACCAAGGGGGAGCTAAAAACACAATTGGCTGAATTTCACTGGCCCCTCAATGCCGCCGGTCACGGTGCGGGGGCCAGTAAAATGCTGCGGGGAGAGGCCCGCCTCAATCCGCGATGTCGAGAAGAGCCCTCCCGCGGCGGCAGGACCTCGGTGCGGCATACCTAAAGGGAGGAGGGAGGGGAGATACACAGGGGTCTCACCCTGCATTCGTAAAGGGAGGAGGGTGGGGAGGATACACAGGGGTCTCACCCTGCATTCTTCAAGGGAAGGGGTCTGGGATTACTGGTGGGAAAGCTCTGCTGGCATGAAGGGATGTACTTTGTACCATCCCTCCACTAACAGTGTATGCTGTGTTTGTTCGTGTTTGTGAGGGAGCAATGGCACACTAGGCACCCTGTGTGTGGGGAGGATGCCAGAAAGGGCAGGAGCATTAAGGTTGTATGGATGGTGGGGACAATCGATTCAGCTGGTAGTATCTTGATGTGGTCATGCTGTGTCACTCAGTGTTGGCCAAGATGGGCAATGCCATGGCACACCATATAGTTTGATCCAGAAAAGCAGCTGATGTACCCGTCAACACCAATCCCTGCCCTGTTAGGATCATGAAGGGATCAACTTTATTTATCACATGGATATAGATATGGCTCATCTTACATTGTGTGATCCTCTGCTCATGAGGATCCGAATGTGCCAGAGGCAATATAAACAGGCAGGTGCAATCCACGTACAGGCCCCTGGTCATGAGCAGCGGCCCCCAAGGGGAGCTCGCCATTACGTTTGCCGTGCATCTGCGGGCCCCACATGACATGCCATCGGATGTCAGAGCACCAGTGTCAGAGGCGATGATGTGTGCCAGCTGACTGAGCCAATGTCTATGTCACTGCATCCGTGGAGACGCTCATGAGTAATGGTGGCATGGCAATGATGTTATTGCATACGTTGGCTCTCCTGAAGGGCCAACGGTGCAAAGGGATGTGACATTGGCGCTACATGCTGGCACACATCATTCACACAGAGATAAGGACACGCATGTTGGTGAGGAACATTTAGTGAAAGACGTATTTACATTGCTGTGACACCCGTGCATTCTGATTTGTGTCAGTGTGTTCTCTATAAACCTCTGTAATATCTTTTATGGTCTATTTAAGTCTCACGTCCTGGAATGTGCAAATTTAAGATTATTCACCCAGGTGCGGTACGCCTACAAGAAGAAATGTTACACTTGAGTGGAAGAAGAGGATCACAACTTCACAGGACACTGGGATACAGCAGGGTAAGTATGTGGCAGCAAAGCAGGAAGTGCTGGGGTCACTCAGCAGGTCAGGCAGCATCTGTGGAGAGAGAAGCAGAGTTAACTTTCAGGTCTGTGAACTTGGACAAGTTAACTCTGCTTCTCTCTCCACAGATGTTGCCTGACCTGCTGGATTTCTGCAGCACTTTCTGCTTTGCTGCCAGATTGACAGCAGCTCCACTTTTCAGCAGTCAGGAATGTATTTCTTTGACAGCTGTCAGGAAACAGGTGCTAGGGCATTTAAAATAGGGCCCCAGCACCTGCTGTACAGCTGTCAGAGACTCTCGCTGTGCCAAATATCCTGCATCCTGCCTCTCCCCTTGTAATATTTGAGGGGGGGGGGGGTGCAGGGTGGCATGCAGCCTCTTTGGAAATGAGCCCCTGTGATGAATATCGTGGGCTTGGCGGGGGCCAGCAAATGCAGTTACCTGTTACGATAAGACCAGATGAAGGCTGAGAGGGTCCCATAGACACCTTTCTCACCTGGTCGTAACACAACTAAGTTGTACTTTATATAAATGCTGTGTTGCTATTTTACTAATTGTAGTCATTTGCTTTGTCCCAACAGGTTTTTGTGGCGAATCCCAACAAAACCCAACCAGTCTTGGATATCCTGTTAAAGAATCAAAGTAAACTGACTGAGTTCCTCAGCAAGTTTCAGTCTGATCGGACAGACGATGAACAGTTCTGTGATGAAAAGACCTATTTGATTAAGCAGATACGCGATTTAAAAAGACCTGCAGCAGTAAACAGTTAACTTGGTTTCCCACTTTTAATTGCAGTAAAGGTCTGAAGGTGCAGGGCAATATCATCAATGTAAGGACTGAAGCTGTGTAATTTCACTCCAGATAAATGTTTTCTTGTTTGTGATCTGAACTGCTGCTTTATTGTAAAATAATAGTTTTTTGCACAGCTAGGTTCACATTGAAACTGAATCCACAGATGTGTGCACATTGGTATGGTACACCATCATTACATTGTTTATATTACGTAGCTCAAGTCATTGAATGGGCAACTTACTGTGAATGACAATCTATTGCTTAAACTTAAATCTGCAGCGAGACGAGGAAGTGCATAACACACACATTTTGAAATACTTGAGTTGTTTGCTTCTCTGAAACCAGTGTTGTGCAATAAAAATCCCTGTCCCGCCACCGGTGAGGCTACAGTGACATAGTTTTAGCCACATGTACTAATTTTAGTAGAAAATGCCTCGCAGATAAATGTACTTGAGGTGTATATATTCACTTCACAAAATCCACCACCATTCCAAAACTCGACAGCACATTCCAAACCCGTGACCTCTACCACCTAGAAAAACAAGGACAGCAGATGCATGGGAACACCATCAACTGCAAGCTCCCCTCCAAGTCACACACCATCCTGACTTGGAACTATATCGCCATTCCTTCACTGTCACTGGATCAAAATCATGGAACTCCCTTCCTAACAGCACTGTGGGTGTACCTACCCCACACAGAGTGCAGTGGTTCAAGGCGGCTCACCACCACCTTCTCAAGGGTAATTAGAGATGCACAAGAAATGCTGGCCGAGCCAGCGATGCTCATATCCCATGAAAGAATTAAAAAAAATCATCCTTGTGAATCTGTTTGTACCTTCTATAGTGCCTCTATATCCTTTTTATATGGAGACCAGAACTGTTCACAGTGCTCCAAATATGGTCTAACCAAGGTTCTATATCAGTTAGGAACATAGGAGCAGGAGTAGGCCATTCAGCCCATCGAGCCTGCTCTGCCATTCAGTACAATCATGGCTGATCATCCACTTCAATGCCTTTTTCCCCACACTATCCTCATATCCCCTTATGTCACTGGTATTTAGAAATCTTTCAATCTCTGCTTTAAACATTCTCAATGACTGAGCTTCCACAGCCCTCTGGAGTAGAGAATTCCAAAGATTCACAACCCTCTGAGTAAAGAAATTTCTCCTCATCTCTGCCCTAAGTGGTTTCCCCCTTATTTTGAATTTGTGTCCCCTGGTTCTAGACTCCCCAACCAGGGGAAACATCTTATTTGCATCTACCCTGTCTGTCCCTTTAAATATTTTGTAGGTTTCAATGAGATCACCTCTCATTCTTCGAAACTCTACAGAATACAGACCCCGTTTCCCCAATCTCTCTTCATAGGACAGTCCCACCATCCCGGGAACAAGTCTGGTGAACCTTAGTTGCACTCCCTCTATTGCAATAATATCCTTCCTAAGGTAAGGGGACCAAAACTGCACACAGTACTCCAGGTGCTGTCTAACCAAGGTCCTATACAATTGAAGCAAGACTTCAATACTCCTGTACTCAAATCCTCTTGTGATAAAGGCTAACATACCATTAGCCTTCCTAATTCCTTGTTGAAAATGTATGTTAACTTTCAGTGACTTATTGACAAGGACACCCAGGTCCCTTTGTACATCTACTTTCTAATCCCTTATCATTTAAGAAATACTCTGCACATCCATTTCTCCTACCAAAATGAATAACCTCACATTTTTCCACATTATATTCCATCTGCCACATTCTTGTCCATTCACTAAGTCTGTCCAAATTCACTTGAAGCTGCTTTGCATCTTCCTCACAACACACAGTCCCACCTAGTTCTGTGTCATCCGTGAACTTGGAAATACTACATTTGGTTCCCATATCCAAATCATTAATATATATTGTGAACAGCAGGGGCCCAAGTACTGATTCTTGTGGTACCCCACAATCACAGCCTGCCAATGCGCAAATGACTCGTTTATTCTTATTCTCTGTTTTCTGCCTGTTAACCAATCCTTAATCCATGCCTGTATATTACCTCCTATCCCATGTGTTTTAATCTTGCTAACCAACCTCCTGTGGGGGACTTTATCAAAAGCCTTCTGAAAATCCAGGTGTACCACGTCCACCGACTCCCCTTTATCAATTCTGTTAGTAACATCCTCAAAAAACTTCGTCAAACATGATTCCTCATTCATAAATCCATGTTGACTAAGCCCAATCTGATCATTATTATCCAAGTGTCCATTTATCACATCCTTTAGAATAGATTCTAGCATTTTCCCAATGACTGATGTAAGGCTAACAGGTCTGTAATTCCCTGTTTTCTCTCTCCCTCCCTTGTAAATAGTTGGGTGACATTTGCGACCTTCCAATCTGCAGGAACTGCTCCAGAATCTATAGAATTTTGGAAGTTGATCACCAATGCATCCACTGTCTCCATAGCTACCTCTTTCAACACCCTGAGAATATCAGGTCCCGGGAACTTATCAACCTTCAGCCCCAATAATTTCTCCAATACAACCTTCTTACTCATACTAATTTCCTTCAATTCCTCATTCTCCCGAGTCCCTTGGATCTCTAATTCTGGGAGATTTCTTGTATCTTCCTCAGTTTAGACAGACACAAAGTCATCATTTAGCTTCTCTGCCATTTCTCTATTCCCCATTATAAATTCTCCAGACTCTGCCTGTAATGGACCCACATTTGTCTTAGCGAAATGTTTCCTTTTTAAGCACCTATAGAAGCTTTTACAGTCCATTTTCATATTTTTTTTGCTAGTTTACATTCATATTCTATGCTCCCTTTCTTTATCAGTTTTTTGGTCCTCCTTTGCTGTATTCTAAAATCCTCCCATTCCTCGGGTTTACTACTATATCTGCCAACTTTATAGGCCTTTTCTTTTAATCTTATACAATCCCTAGCTTCCTTTGTTAGCCGTGGTTGACTGCCTTTACTTTTGGGGTTTTTGTGCCTTGAAGGAATGTATAGTTGCTGCAAACTATGTAATAATTCTTTGAAGACTATCCATTGTCTATGCACTGTCATACCTTTTCATGTATTTTCCCAATCTACCTCAGCCATTTTCCCCTCATACATTCATTTTTTTATTTATTTCCAAAATATACTTTATTCATAAAAATCTGTAAAAAGTACATTCCCAAACAGTTTAAAACAGCATCAAGTCAAAAAATACAAACAGTGCAAAGTTGATCAGTTTCCTTCAATACAATCATGAGTTGCCTCACAACCCTTCCATTTCATTTGTCATGCCATTAACATTTTTACATTTTACAGCAAATGAAAATTTTCCCGATACAGTTCGAGGGGTTTTCCATGGATCCAGCCCCTCAGTTCAGCTTGGTGGGGGGGACCTTACACAGTGGTCTTTCCCCATTGAGCCTTTGCTGCGGCTGCCCCAAGCTTTAGTGCGTCCCTCAGCACGTAGTCCTGGACCTTGGAATGTGCCAGTCTGCAATACTCAGTCGTGGACAACTCTTTGCACTGGAAGACCAGCAAGTTTCGGGCAGACCAAAGGGCGTCTTTCACCGAATTGATAGTCCTCCAGCAGCAGGTGATGTTTGTCTCGGTGTGTGTCCCTGGGAACAGCTCGTAGAGCACAGACTCCTGTGATACAGAGCTGCTTGGGATGAACCTCGACAAAAACCACTGCATCTCTTTCCACACCTGCTTTGCAAAGACATATTCCAGGAGGAGGTGGGCAACTGTCTCTTCCCCACCACAGCCACCGCGGGGGCATTGCGCGGAGGGGCGAGACTTCGGGCGTGCAGGAAGGATCTGACGGGGAGGGCCCTTCTCACCACCAGCCAAGCTACATTTTGGTGCTTGTTTGAAAGTTCTGGTGATGAGGCATTCCGCCAAATGACTTTGGCAGTCTGCTCGGGGAACCATCCGACAGGATCCACCGTCTCCTTTTCCCGTAGGGCCTTGAGGACATTCCGTGCAGAACACTGCCTGATGGATCGGTGTTCAAAGGTGTTTTCCTGCAGAAACTGCTCCACGAAAGATAGGTGGTACGGCATGGCCCAACTGCATGGAGCGTTCCGCAGCAATGTGACCAGGCCCACCCTTCGCAACACCGGGGACAGATAGAACCTCAGCACGTAGTGACACTTGGAGTTTGCATACTGGAGGTCTACACACAGTTTGATGTAGCCGCACACGAAGGTGGTCATCAGGATTAGGGCCACGTTGGGTACATTTTTCCCGCCCTTATCCAGAGGTTTGAACATCGTGTCCCTCCGGACGCGGTCCATTTTAGATCCCCAGATGAAGCGGAAAATGGCTCGGGTGACCGCCACAGCGCAGGAGTGGGGTATGGGCCAGATCTGCGCCACGTACAGCAACAACGTGAGCGCCTCGCACCTGATGACCAGGTTCTTACCCACAATGGAGAGAGATCGCTGCCCCCACATGCTCAACTTTTGTTGTACCTTGGCTACTCGCTCCTCCCAGGTTTTGGTGCACGCCCCGGCCCTTCCGTACCATATCCCCAGCACATTCAGGTAGTCTGACCTGACGGTGAAGGGGACAAAGGATCGGTCAGCCCAGTTCCCAAAGAACATGGCCCCGCTCTTGCCGTGGTTAACTTTGGCTCCCGAGCCAGTTCGAACTGGTCGCAGATGCTCATCAGTCTGCGCACGGACAGCGGATCCGAGCAGAAGACGGCGACGTCATCCATGTACAGGGAGGTTTTAACCTGAGTGCCTCCGCTGCCTGGGATTGTCACCCCTCTTATGCTCCCATCCTTCCTAATAGACTCAGCAAAGGGTTCAATACAGCAAACAAACAAGACCAGGGAGAGAGGACAACCATCACCCTCACCAGTATTCAAAATGGAAAACTGATTCGCAAGCAAGATAGACTCAGGGGACTCCTGCACTACCTGCCTGGTTCCCTTAGACTGTCTGGCAGTCACCCATTCCCTCTCTGCCTGCATGCTCCTAACCTGTGGTGTGACCACCTCCCTAAACATGCTATCCATGTAGTCCTCTGCCTCGTGAATACACAACAAGTGACTCCAGCCGCCGATTGAGTTCCAAAACCCGCAGCTCAAACTTCTGCAGCCGGTGACACTTCCTGCAGATGTGTTTGTCTAAGATACATGGTGTGTCCATGACTTCCCACATACCACAGGATGTACATTCCCACATAACTACACTGCTTTTCAAACCTATCCCTCTCAAAGTGAACCCCACAGTGCTTGGGTTTGCTTTTTAATGACAATAATCTGTTTATGGTCTTATTTACAAAGTCAAGCCTCGTCTATGCTTTCTTAACCACCTTATAAACTTGCCCTGCCACCTTGAAAGATTTGTGAATCTGTAAATGAATCTCTTCATCTTCCACATTCACCTATTCCTGACAGTTCCTTTGTACATGGTCTGAGGGTCACCATAAAGTGACTTGAAAATGACCAAAGTCACAGTAGATGTCGACCCTTGGGCTCCTCAACCTTGAAAGGAGGTGAATGACAGACCCTGTAGAAAAACAAAAGAAACTCTGGAATAGATAGGATTAATCCTGAAGCCGATTTTAAGTTAAACCAATGATTGCCTGACAAACACAAACTGGCAAAAGGCAAGGACCAAGCATCATCGCCCAATGATGACCTGGAGTCACTTCAGGGTAAGGCAATGCAGGAAGAAAACCTCTGTCATCATTTAAGAGGCAATCCATTTGAATGTAATGTGCCACAATCTTACCATCCATTCCCAATCTTGAGCTCGACGTGCGGCACTCACGCGCCTTCACTTCCCTGTCTATGAGAAGCTGGCACCACGAAGGTGGGGAAGAGATCAACGCTGCATTATTTTATGGATTGTGGGGGGAAGGGGGCAACTCTGCATTTGCATACACTGTTTGCAGGTCTGGCAGCCTTTTAAAGATGGCGCTAGCACCTGCTCCTGCCATGTGATGGGTGGGGCGGCTACCATGTATTGATGGCGGTGTGGCACATGGGTCAGGTGTGGGGCGGCTACCACATTCCGTGGGGCAGCACTACAAAATCCAGCCCAATGACTCTCCTCCTCAAGTATAATGCACAGTGTAGTAAAACTACCACATCAGGCTCAATCTTTCTCTGCATTAGTGACCCCTCCCTCTATCTCAATACTCCATGGGTGCAGGAGACCATGTTACACAGCTCACCAACAACTCAGTTCTGTAGGTAACGCATATTAATATAAAATAGGTAAAGGTTGTGTAAAACCTACCCGAAATCGAAGAGTTATAGACTGTGGGTCCTCTGCCCCACATCCCACCACCTGGGGTCCCCTGCCCTATTCCTCTCTGTCCCGGGGTTCCTGCCCCATTCCTCTCTGTCCCGGGGTTCCTACCCTATTCCTCTCTGTCCCGGGGTTCCTGCCCCATTCCTCTCTGTCCCGGGGTTCCTGCCCCATTCCCCACTAACTCAGCTGGTAACTAGGGTCAAGAACTCTGCCACTTGCAAACACATTTTGTAAAATATTTTAATTTGCAGGAGAACAATTCAACTGCTTCAAATAAAGCTGAAAGGAACAGATGCAAAATATAATCTTTAAAACAAAGTGTCTGTGTTTACCGGCAAGATTTTTGACCCTGATAATTTTGTCTGTGCTCAAGGGGGAGGGCCAGGGATTTTACAAGGAGTCACTAATGTACAAACACTGTACCTAGGTTTTGATCTCAGGATGTGCCTATTTAGCCCAGTTTTCCACAGAGTACCAAGGCTGTGGTCCTGCTAGACCACAGTTATTCACAATCTATATCAATGATTTGGATGTGGGGCCAAATGTAATATTTCCAAATTTGCTGATGGCAAAAACTAGGTGGGAGTGTAAGGTATGAGGAGGATGCAAAGAGGCTTCAAGGGGATTTGGACAGGCTAAGTAAGTGGGCAAAACATGGCAGATGGAATATAATGTGGAAAAATGTGAAGTTATCTGTTTTGGTAGCAAAAACAGAAATGCAGAGTATTTCTTAAATGGTGAGATACAGCATGGCTACCCGACCCGAACCCGATGGGACCCGACGACATATGTCGGGTTTGGGTCGCTCTTCCGGGTCTGACATTCGGGCTTGGTTCGGGCCCGGGTCAGACACACACAGTACTGCCCTTTGCTCTGTTGGGAGGAACAGGGAAGTAGAGTAAGAGTAAGTAAGTGGCAACATTTGGATAGCCTGCCTGAGCTGGGAGTCCGGAGGGAGACGTGCATCCGGACTCAGCAGACTCTGTGCAGTGAGCGTCTCTATGACATCATTCGGTCTGGAATGCCCTGCCTGGGAGGGTGGTAGAGGCAGGTTGCCTCACATCCTCTAAAAAGTACCTGGATGAGCACTTGGCACGTCATAACATTCAAGGCTATGGGCCAAGTGCTGGCAAATGGGATTAGGTAGACAGGTCAGGTGTCTTTAATGCATTGGTTCAGACTCGATGGGCCGAAGGGCCTCTTCTGCACTGCATTATTCTGTGATTCTGTGATCACGTTCATGCTGTAGCTTCCATTCCATTCCATCCATCCAAAAATGATAAGTACAGTGAATGCACTATGGATGTAAAGCGAATGCTGTCAACTGGAGAATGTTTAGCAGTGGAAAGTCCTGTAGCTGGAAAAGGTAAATCTCCTGTTTGGAAACATTTCAATGCTGTTGTTCTCCGTGATAGTGAAAATTCAACATTGTACAATGCAAATCTTGCAAACTTCTACTAAAATATGACAGCAAAAAGACAGGAAATTCATCATTGCAGCAGCACACTGAAAAAGGTTGTACTCGACCTGCAGCAGGGTCAAGTCAGTCGTCCATAACTTTGTTTGTACAGATGAGCGAAAAAACCATACCCACAAGAAATCAGAAATTACAGACAAATGCATGAGTCTCTGTTGCAAGGATATTCGACCTTTCCAAACTGTCTCTGGTGAAGGGTTTGTTGAGCTAGCACAAGAGCTTATCAATGTGGGTGCTACATACGGTCGAGTATCAGCATCATGTGTGTTACCAAATCCAACTACAGTTTCAAGGTGTCGTGATGTGGCCGAAGAAAAGAGAAAACAACTAATTTCTCAGAATACTGACATATTGAAGGATGTGAATGTGGGAATGACAACTGACATGTGGATGGACGACTCCCGTAAAATTCAGTGTATGTCGATAACTTGTCATTACATCACAGGAGATTTTCAACTTAATGCCAAAGTTTTAACAACAGCAATGTTTCCTTTTCTTTTCTTCGGCCATATCACGACACCTTGAAACTGTAGTTGGATTTGGTAACACACATGATGCTGATACTCGATTGTATCAGTCGATCACATTGATGAGCCCAAAACTAGCAAAAACATTAGGTGTGAGATTTTAAAGCTGCTAGTGAATAAATTACTCGGGGTGACAGATCAAGGCGCTAACACAGTGCTTGCTCTTAGACATCTGGATTGTCAGGACCACTTATATAACACAGTCCTTTAACATTCACTTGATCCAAAGGAATTAGCTTCTGAAGCTCCAGATGTTGTAGAAACTATACATCATGCCAAGCCTTGGTGGCATCCGTTAAACAGTCTGGTCTTGCTGCACAGTTGTCTAAAACTTTAAATCCAATGGGAGAAACGAGGTACAGTAATGTGTAGCTGACACTGAATTCAATTCAGGATATTTATCATGAGCTGCACGTGAAACTAGAACAACGAGGGGAAAACTACAGGCTGGAAAACATCGCCCCCGATGTCTTGCAGTTTTTGGTTGCTTTCCTCCGACCATTTTCTGAAGCTCAGAGGGAACTCGAGGGAGACCTGTATCCTACATTGAACCTGGTAATTCCATGGTTTGAGAAACTTAAACGACTCTGTATGCCACTTTCTACAGATACTCCAATGCAAGCAGTTGTCAGGCAACGGCACAGAGAGTGGCTCCTGGAGAAAGTTGAAGTAAATGACGTGCACAAGATAGCAAGATTTCTCTGGCCTAAATTTAATCAGCTGCGAATGTTGTCCAGCCATGATAGGGACGAAGTTCATTTGAAGTGCGCAGACGTATCAACAACTTTAAAACAGAAGACACTGTGAAGGCAACGAAAGTGGTTGACAATGAACCTACAGCTGCCAATAAAGCACTGACCGAATTTGCTGAATGGGAGAATGTTCTTGAAGAAGTGGACACAAGTGATGAAGTGCAGCAGTACACAGCACAGAGGCCTGCTGTGTTGGCAATGGAAAGCGAGCGTGATCTGTTGGGCTGGTGGAAGGAACACAGTGTAGCATACCCTAAATTGGGCAAGCTGGCTAGAAGTATACTTTGCATTCCGGCGGGCAGTAGCAGCAGTGAGAGGAACTTCAGCATAGCTGGAAGGACAATCGACCAGTGGAGGACTGCCCTTATGTCTTCCACTGTTGACTTTTTTTTACATGACAATTTATAACACCTTTTGTTCTTTTCTTTTGCCATGTCTGTAACTGTCTGAGACGACTTACTTGCTATGTCTGTAACTGAGACTACTAAATCAAATGTTCACCTAACTGCCTATTGGGTGCTTCGTTGAGAGTAGGCTATTAGCTTTCTTTTCAATCTATGTTTTGACACGACATGTTTCTGTTTTATCTGGTTATTATCACAGTGCTGTTGGTGGAAGCTTGCTGTGGGCAATGGCTGCTGAATTTCCTTCTTTACAACAGTGACTACAATTCACAAAGACCTCCATTGGGTGGAAAGTGGTTTGGGATGTCCTGAGGTTGTGAAAGGCGCTAGAGAAGAGCAAGTCTTTCTTTGTAGAGGGAAAATGGAGAATCTTATGAGAAGACTGCTTAAAAATCATGAGGGAGTCAAGACATTGTTTGCAAGTCGCAGAAGAGACAGGCTGATATTTCTGACAGAACAGAGAAATGCTATGTGATTTGAAAGTTATCTACAAAAACTTAATTTTGTGTACTCAAGGAGTTGGAAAAAAGATGTTCAATAAATGTATAACTGTATTTGATCGCTGTTAGATTATTTGTTTTGCATTTTAATACTTCAAATCAGGGCTTCTGGGATGTTTTATCTCTTCGAAGACTGAACTGTAATCTTATAGAGGAACAAGACAGTCCAGTGTGTAAAAGCAATTAACAAGCAGCACTTGCTGATTGTAAGATTTTGTAGTACTGTCAGATAAACAAAGATCTCAAAGGATAGATGGACACTCTGAAAACTTTGGAGGGTTGAGATTCATCTATGAAATCAAATAATCTATGGTAAGATTTTTTTTTTAAAGTGATACTAACCTTTATGCAAAATTGCATTAAATGTCAGTGCTAGAAATTGTTCAACATACTTTGTCAACATTCACATTTTTTTTCGCTTTGTAGGCTATTCAAGGTGCTGGCCATTATGTGTATGCTGATTAACCACCAATTTTTCTTTGGCCTCCTTGTCTCGAGAGACAATGGGTAAGTGCCTGGAGGTGGTCAGTGGTTTGTGGAGCAGCGCCTGGAGTGGCTATAAAGGCCAATTCTAGAGTGACAGGTTCTTCCACAGGTGCTGCAGATAAAATTGGTTTCGGGGCTGTTACACAGTTGGCTCTCCCCTTGCGCTTCTGTCTTTTTTCCTGCCAACTGCTAAGTCTCTGACTCGCCACACTTTAGCCCTGCCTTTATGGATGTCCTCCAGCTCTTACCTTCTGGGAGCGGAGCGGGCTGGTGAGAGAACGCCGAGAGCGGAGTCTATAAATCCAACACGAGGATCGAGGCCCAGTCTATTACCTTCCAGGAGCGGAGCGGAGCGGAGAAGAGTGGAGTGGACCTGTGGGAGAATGCCAAGAGCGGAGCGTATAAATTGAGTCCGAGGATCGAAGCCCAGTCTCTTACCTTCCGGGAGTGGAGTGGACCTGTGGGGAGAATGCCGACAACGGAGCCTATACAGTGGCGCAGTGATTAGCACCGCAGCCTCACAGTTCCAGCAACCCGGGTTCAATTCTGGGTACTGCCTGTGTGGAGTTTGCAAGTTCTCCCTGTGTCTGCGTGGGTTTTCGCCGGGTGCTCCGGTTTCCTCCCACAGCCAAAGACTTGCAGGTTGATAGGTAAATTGGCCATTAGCAATTGCCCCTAGTGTAGGTAGGTGGTAGGGAAATATAGGGACAGGTGGGGATGTGGTAGGAATATGGGATTAGTGTAGGATTAGTATAAATGGGTGGTTGATGTTCGGCACAGACTCGGTGGGCCGACGGGCCTGTTTCAGTGCTGTATCTCTAAACTAAACTAAACAACCTGAGGATCGAGGCCCAATCTCTTACCTCCTGGGTGAGGAGTTCTTCCAGCGCACTGGAGTTTTGAAAAAAAAAAGCCAACAGTGACGTCAGAGGAGAGCTGCAAGGTGATTGGTTGGTGATTAGCAGCTGTTAGCGCATTTAAATATCTTCAAAAAAGGGGAAAGATTTTGTGTTGAAAAAAAAAACCTCTGGACATAACGTGAGTACTACTAAAGTGTTTTTTTTAAGGACTTTAGATTGGAGTGGGTAGAACAAGGCCCCTAGTGTAATTGCTATTTTTTAATTAAGGGAGTAATTAATTAACCGAAGGGCAAGTCATGACAGGAGAGCTCAGTCCCGTGATATGCTCCTCCTGTGCTCTGTGGGAAATCAGGGATGCTTCCAGTGTCCCTGATGACCATGTGTGCAGGAAGTGTATCCATCTGCAGCTACTGACTACCCGCATTACGGAGCTAGCGCTGTGGGTGGATTCACTGTGGAGCATCTGCGATGCTGAGGATGTCGTGAATAGCACGTTTAGAGAGGTGGTCACACCGCAGGTAATGGCTGCACAGGCAGATAAAGGATGGGTGACCGCCAGGCAGAGTAGTAGGCGCGGGCAGGTAGTACAGGAGTCCCCTGTGGCCATTGCCCTCTCAAACAGATATACCACTTTGGATAGTGTTGGGGGGAATGAACTCCCAGGGGAAATAATAAGCCTCCACATCTCCCCCTCCGCAATAATAACTCTCACCGTCTTCCCCTCACCGATAATAACCCTCACCGTCTTCCCCTCTCCGATAATAACTCTCACCGTCTTCCCCCTCCGCAATAATAACCCTCACCGTCTTCCCCTCACCGATAATAAACCTCACCGTCTTCCCCTCTCCGATAATAACTCTCACCGTCTTCCCCTCCCCGATAATAACCCTCACCGTCTTCCCCCTCCCCGATAATAACCCTCACCCTCTTCCCCCTCCCCGATAATAACCCTCACCCTCTTGCCCCTCCCCGACAATAATCCTCCACTTCTTCCCCTCCCCGATAATAATCCTCCACATCTATCCCTCCCCGATAATAACCCTCACCCTCTTCTCCCTCCCCGATAATAACCCTCACCCTCTTCCCCCTCCCCGATAATAACCCTCACCCTCTTCCCCCTCCCCGATAATAATCCTCCACATCTACCCCTCCCCGATAATAACCCTCACCCTCTTCCCCCTCCCCTATAATAACCCTCACCCTCTTCCCCCTCCCCTATAATAACCCTCACCCTTTCCCCTCCCCGATAATAACCCTCACCCTCTTCCCCCTCCCCAACAATAATCCTCCACATCTTCCCCTCCCCGATAATAACCCTCACTGTCTTCCCCTCCCCGATAATAACCCTCACCGTTTCCCCTCCCCGATAATCACCCTCACCCTCTTCCCCCTCCCCGATAATAACCCTCACCGTCTCCCACTCCCCGATAATAACCCTCACCATCTCCCCCTCCCCTATAATAACCCTCACCATCTTCCCCCTCCCCGATAATAACTCTCACCGTCTTTCCCCTCCCCGATAATCACCCTCACCCTCTTCCCCCTCCCCGATAATAACTCTCACCGTCTTCCCCTCCCTGTCAATAACCCTCCACATCTTCCCCCTCCCCGATAATAACCCTCACCGTCTTCCCCTCCCCGATAATAACCCTCCACATCTTCCCCCTCCCCGATAACCCTCACCATCTCCCCCTCCCCGATACTAACCCTCACCGCCTTCCCCTCCCCGATAATAACCCTCACCGCCTTCCCCTCCCTGATAATAACCTCACCTTCTTCCCCTCCCTGATAATAATCCTCACCGTCTTCCCCCTCCCTGATAATAATCTTCACCGTCTTCCCCCTCCCCGATAATAACCCTCACCGTCTTCCCCCTCCCCGATAATAACCCTCACCGTCTTCCCCCTCCCCGATAATAACCCTCACCGTCTTCCCCTCCCTGATAATAACCCTCACCGTCTTCCCCCTCCCCGATAATAACCGTCATCATCTTCCTCTCCCCGATAATAACCCTCACCGTCTTCCCCTCCCCGATAATAACCCTCACCGTCTTCCCCTCCCTGATAATAACCCTCACCGTCTTCCCCGCCCCGATAATAACCCTCACCGTCTTCCCCCTCCCCGATAATAACCGTCATCATCTTCCTCTCCCCGATAATAACCCTCACCGTCTTCCCCTCCCCGATAATAACCCTCACCGTCTCCCCCCTCCCCGATAATAACCCTCACCGTCTTCCCCTCCCCGATAATAACACTCACCGTCTCCCCCCTCCCCGATAATAACCCTCACCTTCTTCCCCTCCCCGATCACAACCCTCACCATCTTCCCCTCCCCGATAATCACCCTCACTGTCTTCCCCCTCCCCGATAATAACCGTCACCGTCTCCCCTCCCCGATAATAACCCTCACCGTCTTCCCCCTCCCCGATAATAACCCTCACCGTCTTCCCCCTCCCCGATAATAACCGTCACCGTCCTCCCCCTCCCCGATAATAACCCTCACCGTCTTCCCCCTCCCCGATAATAACCCTCAAGAAGGTCAAGAAGGCATACGGCATGCTTTCCTTCATCGGACGGGGTATTGAGTACAAGAGTTGGCAGGTCATGTTACAGTTGTATAAGACTTTGGTTCGGCCACATTTGGAATACTGCGTGCAGTTCTGGTCGCCACATTACCAAAAGGATGTAGATGCTTTGAAGAGGGTGCAGAGGAGGTTCACCAGGATGTTGCCTGGTAGGGAGGGCACCAGCTATGAAGAGAGGTTGAGTAGATTAGGATTATTTTCATTAGAAAGACGGAGGTTGAGGGGGGACCTGATTGAGGTGTACAAAATCATGAGAGGTATCGGCAGGTTGGATAGTAAGAAGCTTTTTCCCAGAGTGGGGTATTCAATTACTAGGGGTCACGAGTTCAAAGTGAGAGGGGAAACGTTTAGGGGGGATATGCGTGGAAAGTTCTTTACGCAGAGGGTGGTGGGTGCCTGGAATGCGTTGCCAGCGGAGGTGGTAGACGCGGGCACGATAGCGTCTTTTAAGATGTTTCTAGACAGATACATGAATGGGCAGGAAGCAAAGAGATACAGACCCTTAGAAAATAGGTGACATGTTTAGATAGAGGATCTGGATCAGCGCAGGCTTGGAGGGCCGAAGGGCCTGTTCCTGTGCTGTAATTTTCTTTGTTCTTTTGTTCTTTTTTCTCACCGTCTTCCACTCCCCGATAAAAACCCTCCTCATCTTCCCCTCCCCGATAATAACCTTCACCGTCTTCCCCTCCCCGATAATAACCCTCACCGTCTTCACCCTCTCCGATAATAACGCTCACCGTCTTACCCCTCCCCGATAATAACCCTCACCGTCTCCCCCTCCCCGATAATAACCCTCACCCTCTTCCCCCTCCCCGACAATAACCCTCACCGTCTTCCCCCTCCCCGATACTAACCCTCCACATCTTCCCCTCCCCGATAATAACCCTCACCGTCTTCCCCATCCCCGATAATAACCCTCACCGTCTTCCCCTCCCCGATAATAACCCTCCACATCTTCCCCCTCCCCGATAACCCTCACCATCTCCCCCTCCCCGATACTAACCCTCACCGCCTTCCCCTCCCCGATAATAACCCTCACCGCCTTCCCCTCCCTGATAATAACCTCACCTTCTTCCCCTCCCTGATAATAATCCTCACCGTCTTCCCCCTCCCTGATAATAATCTTCACCGTCTTCCCCCTCCCCGATAATAACCCTCACCGTCTTCCCCCTCCCCGATAATAACCCTCACCGTCTTCCCCCTCCCCGATAATAACCCTCACCGTCTTCCCCTCCCTGATAATAACCCTCACCGTCTTCCCCCTCCCCGATAATAACCGTCATCATCTTCCTCTCCCCGATAATAACCCTCACCGTCTTCCCCTCCCCGATAATAACCCTCACCGTCTTCCCCTCCCTGATAATAACCCTCACCGTCTTCCCCGCCCCGATAATAACCCTCACCGTCTTCCCCCTCCCCGATAATAACCGTCATCATCTTCCTCTCCCCGATAATAACCCTCACCGTCTTCCCCTCCCCGATAATAACCCTCACCGTCTCCCCCCTCCCCGATAATAACCCTCACCGTCTTCCCCTCCCCGATAATAACACTCACCGTCTCCCCCCTCCCCGATAATAACCCTCACCGATCACAACCCTCACCATCTTCCCCTCCCCGATAATCACCCTCACTGTCTTCCCCCTCCCCGATAATAACCGTCACCGTCTCCCCTCCCCGATAATAACCCTCACCGTCTTCCCCCTCCCCGATAATAACCCTCACCGTCTTCCCCCTCCCCGATAATAACCGTCACCGTCCTCCCCCTCCCCGATAATAACCCTCACCGTCTTCCCCCTCCCCGATAATAACCCTCAAGAAGGTCAAGAAGGCATACGGCATGCTTTCCTTCATCGGACGGGGTATTGAGTACAAGAGTTGGCAGGTCATGTTACAGTTGTATAAGACTTTGGTTCGGCCACATTTGGAATACTGCGTGCAGTTCTGGTCGCCACATTACCAAAAGGATGTAGATGCTTTGGAGAGGGTGCAGAGGAGGTTCACCAGGATGTTGCCTGGTAGGGAGGGCACCAGCTATGAAGAGAGGTTGAGTAGATTAGGATTATTTTCATTAGAAAGACGGAGGTTGAGGGGGGACCTGATTGAGGTGTACAAAATCATGAGAGGTATAGACAGGGTGGATAGCAAGAAGCTTTTTCCCAGAGTGGGGTATTCAATTACTAGGGGTCACGAGTTCAAAGTGAGAGGGGAAACGTTTAGGGGGGATATGCATGGAAAGTTCTTTACGCAGAGGGTGGTGGGTGCCTGGAATGCGTTGCCAGCGGAGGTGGTAGACGCGGGCACGATAGCGTCTTTTAAGATGTTTCTAGACAGATACATGAATGGGCAGGAAGCAAAGAGATACAGACCCTTAGAAAATAGGTGACATGTTTAGATAGAGGATCTGGATCAGCGCAGGCTTGGAGGGCCGAAGGGCCTGTTCCTGTGCTGTAATTTTCTTTGTTCTTTTGTTCTTTTTTCTCACCGTCTTCCCCTCCCCGATAATAACCTTCACCGTCTTCCCCTCCCCGATAATAACCTTCACCGTCTTCCCCTCCCCGATAATAATCCTCACCGTCTCCCCTCCCCGATAATAACCTTCACCGTCTTCCCCTCCCCAATAATAACCCTCATCCTCTTCCCCCACCCTAATAACCCTCACCGTCTTCCCCTCCCCGATAATAACCATCCACATCTCCCCTTCCCCGATAATAACCCTCACCTTCTTCCCCTCCCCGATAAAAACCCTCACCTTCTTCCCCTCCCCGATAACAACCCTCACCTTCTTCCCCCCCCCACCGATAATCACCCTCACCGTCTTCCCCCTCCCCGATAATGACCGTCACCGTCCTCCCCCTCCCCGATAATAAACCTCACCGTCTTCCCCCTCCCCCATAATAACCCTCACCGTCTTCCCCCTCCCCGATAATAACCCTCATCGTCTTCCCCGCCACGATAATAATCTTCAACGTCTTCCCCTCCCCGATAATAACCCTCACCGTCTTCCCCCTCCCCCATAATAACCCTCACCGTCTTCCCCCTCCCCGATAATAACCCTCACCGTCTTCCCCTCCCCGATAATAACCCTCCACATCTTCCCCTCCCCGATAATAACCCTCACCGTCTTCCCCTCCCCGTTAATAATCCTCACCGTATTCCCCTTCCCTGATAATAATCCTCACCGTCTTCACCCTCCCTGATAATAACCCTCACCGTCTTCCCCTCCCCGATAATAATCCTCACCGTATTCCCCTTCCCTGATAATAATCCTCACCGTCTTCCCCCTCCCTGATAATAACCCTCGCCGTCTTCCCCCTCCCCGATAATAACCCTCCACATCTTCGCCTCCCCGATAATAACCCTCACCGTCTCCCCCTCCCCGATAATAACCCTCCACATCTTCCCCTCAGCGATAATAACCCTCATCTTCTCCCCCTCCCTGATAATAACCCTCCACATCTTCCCCTCCCCGATAATAATCCTCACCGTCTCCCCTCCCCGATAATAACCCTCACCGTCTTCCCCTCCCCGATAATAAGCATCCACATCTCCCCCTCCCCGATAATAACCCTCACCGTCTTCCCCTCCCCGATAATAAGCATCCACATCTCCCCCTCCCCGATAATAACCCTCACCGTCTTCCCCTCCCCGATAATAAGCATCCACATCTCCCCCTCCCCGATAATAACCCTCACCATCTTCCCCTCCCCGATAAAAACCCTCACCTTCTTCCCCTCCCCGATAAAAACCCTCACCTTCTTCCCCTCCCCGATAATAACCCTCACCGTCTTCCCCTCTCTGATAATCACCCTCACCGTCTTCCCCCCCCCTCCGAAAATCACCCTCACCGTCTTCCCCCTCCCCGATAATAACCCTCACCGTCTTCACCCTCTCCGATAATAACGCTCACCGTCTTACCCCTCCCCGATAATAACCCTCACCGTCTCCCCCTCCCCGATAATAACCCTCACCCTCTTCCCCCTCCCCGACAATAACCCTCACCGTCTTCCCCATCCCCGATAATAACCCTCACCGTCTTCACCCTCTCCGATAATAACGCTCACCGTCTTACCCCTCCCCGATAATAACCCTCACCGTCTCCCCCTCCCCGATAATAACCCTCACCCTCTTCCCCCTCCCCGACAATAACCCTCACCGTCTTCCCCCTCCCCGATACTAACCCTCCACATCTTCCCCTCCCCGATAATAACCCTCACCGTCTTCCCCATCCCCGATAATAACACTCACCGTCTTCCCCCTCCCCGATACTAACCCTCCACATCTTCCCCTCCCCGATAACCCTCACCATCTCCCCCTCCCCGATACTAACCCTCACCGTCTTCCCCTCCCTGTTAATAATCCTCCACATCTTCCCCCTCCCTGATAATAACCCTCACCATCTTCCCCTCCCCAATAATAACTCTCACCGCCTTCCCGTCCCCGATAATAACCCTCACCGTCTTCCCCCTCCCCAATAATAACCCTCACCGTCTTCCCCTCCCCGATAATAACCCTCACCGTCTTCCCCTCCCCGATAATAACCCTCACCGTCTTCCCCTCCCCGATAATAACCCTCACCGTCTCCCCCTCCCCGATAATAACCCTCCACATCCTCCCCTCCCCGATAATAACCCTCCCCATCTCCCCTCCCCGATAATAACCTTCACCGTCTTTCCCTCCCCGATAATAACCCTCCCCATCTTCCCCTCCCCGATTATAACCCTCACCATCTCCCCTCCCCGATTATAACCCTCATCGTCTCCCCCTTCCCGATAATAACCCTCACCGCCTTCCCGTCCCCGATAATAACCCTCACCGTCTTCCCCTCCCCGATAATAACCCTCCACATCTTCCCCTTCCCTGATAATAATCCTCACCGTATTCCCCCTCCCTGATAATAATCCTGACCGTCTTCCCCCTCCCCGATAATAACCCTCACCGTCTTCCCCTCCCCGATAATGACCCTCCACATCTTCCCCTCCCCGATAATAACCCTCACCGTTTTCCCCTTCCCTGATAATAATCCTCACCGCCTTCCCCTCCCCGATAATAACCTCACCGTTTTCCCCTTCCCTGATAATAATCCTGACCGTCTTCCCCCTCCCCGATAATAACTCTCACCGTCTTCCCGTCCCCCATAATAACCGTCATCGTCTTCCCCCTCCCTGATAATAACCCTCACCGTCTTCCCCTTCCCGATAATAACCCTCACCGTCTTCCCGTCCCCCATAATAACCGTCATCGTCTTCCCCCTCCCTGAAAATAACCCTCACCGTCTTCCCCTTCCCGATAATAACCCTCACCGTCTTCCCCTCCGCGATAATAACCCTCACCGTCACCCCTCCCCGATTATAACCCTCACCATCTCCCCTCCCCGATTATATCCCTCACCATCTCCCCTCCCCGATAATAACCCTCACCGTCTTCCCCTCCCCGATAATAACCCTCCACATCTTCCCCTCCCCGATAATAACCCTCCACATCTTCCCCTCCTCGAAAATAACCCTCCACATCTCCCCCTCCCAGATAATAACCCTCCACATCTTCCCACTCCCCGATAATAATCCTCACCGTCTTCCCCTCCCTGATAATAATCCTCACCGTCTCCCCCTCCCTGATAATAACCCTCCACATCTTCCCCTCCCCGATAATAACCCTTACCATCTCCCCCTCCCCGATAATAACCCTCACCGTCTCCGCCTCCCCGATAATAACCCTCCAGATCTTCCCCTCCCCGATAATAACCCTCATCGTCTCCCCCTCCCCGATAATAACCCTCCACATCTTCCCCTCCCCGATAATAACCCTCACCGTCTCCCCCTCCCTGATCATAACCCTCCACATCTTCCCCCTCCCCGATAATAACCCTCACCGTCTTCCCCCTCCCCGATAATAACCCTCACCGTCTTCCCCTCCCCGATAATAACCCTCACCGTCTCCCCCTCCCCGATAATAACCCTCCACATCTTCCCCTCCCCGATAATAACCCTCACCGTCTTTCCCTCCCCGATAATAACCCTCACCGTCTTTCCCTCCCCGATAATAACCCTCACCGTCTTTCCCTCCCCGATAATAACCCTCACCGTCTTTCCCTCCCCAATAATAACACTCCACATCTTCCCCTCCCCGATAATAACCCTCCCCATCTTCCCCTCCCCGATTATAACCCTCACCATCTCCCCTCCCCGATTATAACATTCATCGTCTCCCCCTCCCCGATAATAACCCTTCACATCTTCCCCACCCCGATAATAACCCTCACCGCCTTCCCGTCCCCGATAATAACCCTCACCGCCTTCCCCACCCCGATAATAACCCTCACCGTCTTCCCCTCCCCGATAATAACCCTCACCGCCTTCCCCTCCCCGATAATAACCCTCACCGTCTTCCCCTCCCCGATAATAACCCTCACCGTCTTCCCCTCCCCGATAATAACCCTCACCGCCTTCCCCTCCCCGATAATAACCCTCACCGTCTTCCCCTCCCCGATAATAACCCTCACCGCCTTCCCCACCCCGATAATAACCCTCACCGTCTTCCCCTCCCCGATAATAACCCTCACCGTCTTCCCGTCCCCCATAATAACCCTCACCGCCTTCCCCTCCCCGATAATAACCCTCACCGTCTTCCCCTCCCCGATAATAACCCTCACCGTCTTCCCCTTCCCGATAATAACCCTCACCGCCTTCCCCTCCGCGATAATAACCCTCACCGTCACCCCTCCCCGATTATAACCCTCACCATCTCCCCTCCCCGATTATATCCCTCACCATCTCCCCTCCCCGATAATAACCCTCACCGTCTTCCCCTCCCCGATAATAACCCTCCACATCTTCCCCTCCCCGATAATAACCCTCCACATCTTCCCCTCCTCGAAAATAACCCTCCACATCTCCCCCTCCCAGATAATAACCCTCCACATCTTCCCACTCCCCGATAATAATCCTCACCGTCTTCCCCTCCCTGATAATAATCCTCACCGTCTCCCCCTC
Organism: Heterodontus francisci; assembly: GCF_036365525.1. Classification (NCBI taxonomy): domain Eukaryota; kingdom Metazoa; phylum Chordata; class Chondrichthyes; order Heterodontiformes; family Heterodontidae; genus Heterodontus; species Heterodontus francisci. The sequence continues at coordinate 844,396 of NC_090385.1, read as the reverse complement.
CCTGATAATAACCCTCCACATCTTCCCCTCCCTGATAATAACCCTCCACATCTTCCCCTCCTCGAAAATAACCCTCCACATCTTCCCCTCCCTGATAATAACCCTCACCGTCTTCCCCTCCCCGATAATAACCCTCCACATCTTCCCCTCCCCGATAATAACCCTCCACATCTTCCCCTCCTCGAAAATAACCCTCCACATCTCCCCCTCCCAGATAATAACCCTCCACATCTTCCCACTCCCCGATAATAACCTCACCGCCTTCCCCTCCCTGATAATAACCCTCACCGCCTTCCCCTCCCTGATAATAACCCTCACCGCCTTCCCCTCCCTGATAATAACCCTCACCGCCTTCCCCTCCCTGATAATAACCCTCACCGCCTTCCCCTCCCTGATAATAACCCTCACCGCCTTCCCGTCCCCGATAATAACCGTCATCGTTTTCCCCTCCCCGATAATAACCCTCACCGTCTTCCCCTCCCCGATAATAACCCTCATCGTCTGCCCCTCCCCGATAATAACCCTCCACATCTTTCCCTCCCCGATAATAACCCTCATCGTCTGCCCCTCCCCGATAATAACCCTCCACATCTTTCCCTCCCCGATAATAACCCTCATCGTCTGCCCCTCCCTGATAATAACCCTCATCGTCTGCCCCTCCCCGATAATAACCCTCATCGTCTGCCCCTCCCCGATAATAACCCTCCACATCTTCCCCTCCCCGCCTTCCCCTCCCCGATAATAACCCTCACCGTCTCCCCCTCCCCGATAATAACCCTCCACATCTTCCCCTCCCCGATAATAACCCTCATCGTCTGCCCCTCCCCGATAATAACCCTCACCGTCTTCCCCTTCCCGATAATAACCCTCACCGCCTTCCCCTCCGCGATAATAACCCTCACTGTCACCCCTCCCCGATTATAACCCTCACCATCTCCCCTCCCCGATTATATCCCTCACCATCTCCCCTCCCCGATAATAACCCTCACCGTCTTCCCCTCCCCGATAATAACCCTCCACATCTTCCCCTCCCCGATAATAACCCTCCACATCTTCCCCTCCTCGAAAATAACCCTCCACATCTCCCCCTCCCAGATAATAACCCTCCACATCTTCCCACTCCCCGATAATAATCCTCACCGTCTTCCCCTCCCTGATAATAATCCTCACCGTCTCCCCCTCCCTGATAATAACCCTCCAGATCTTCCCCTCCCCGATAATAACCCTCATCGTCTGCCCCTCCCCGATAATAACCCTCATCGTCTGCCCCTCCCCGAGAATAACCCTCCACATCTTCCCCTCCCCGCCTTCCCCTCCCCGATTATAATCCTCACCATCTCCCCTCCCCGATAATAACCCTCACCGTCTCCCCCTCCCCGATAATAACCCTCCACATCTTCCCCTCCCCGATAATAACCCTCATCGTCTGCCCCTCCCTGATAATAACCCTCCACATCTTCCCCTCCCCGATAATGACCCTCACCGTCTTCCCCTCCCCGATAATAACCCTCATCGTCTGCCCCTCCCCGATAATAACCCTCCACATCTTCCCCTCCCCGATAATAACCCTCATCGTCTGCCCCTCCCTGATAATAACCCTCCACATCTTCCCCTCCCCGATAATGACCCTCACCGTCTTCCCCTCCCCGATAATGACCCTCACCGTCTTCCCCTCCCCGATAATAAGCCTACCCATCTTCCCCTCCCCGATAATAACCCTCACAGTCTCCCCCTCCCCGATAATAACCCTCACCGTCTCCCCCTCCCCGATAATAACCCTCCACATCTTCCCCTCCCCGATAATAAGCCTACCCATCTTCCCCTCCCCGATAATAACCCTCACCGTCTCCCCCTCCCCGATAATAACCCTCCACATCTTCCCCTCCCCGATAATAACCCTCATCGTCTGCCCCTCACTGACAATAACCCTCCACATCTTCCCCTCCCCGATAATAACCCTCATCGTCTGCCCCTCACTGACAATAACCCTCCACATCTTCCCCCTCCCCGATAATAATCCTCACCGTCTTCCCCTCCCCGATAATAACCCTTCACATCTTCCCCTCCCCGATAATAACCCTCACCGTCTTCCCCCTCCCCAATAATAACCCTCACCATCTTCCCCTCCCCGATAATGACCCTCCACATCTTCCCCTCCCCGATAATAACCCTCACCGCCTTCCCCTCCCCGATAATAACCCTCACCGTCTTCCCCTGCCCGATAATAACCCTCACCGCCTTCCCGTCCCCCATAAAAACCGTCATCGTCTTCCCCCTCCCTGATAATAACCCTCACCGCCTTCCCCTCCCCGATAATAACCCTCACCGTCTTCCCCTTCCCGATAATAACCCTCACCGCCTTCCCCTCCCCGATAATAACCCTCACCGTCTTCCCCTCCCCGATAATAACCCTCACCATCTCCCCTCCCCGATAATAACCCTCACCGTCACCCCTCCCCGATTATAACCCTCACCGTCTTCCCCTCCCTGATAATAATCCTCCACAACTTCCCCTCCCCGATAATAACCCTCCACATCTTCCCCTCCCCGATAATAATCCTCCACATCTTCCCCTCCTCGAAAACAACCCTCCACATCTCCCCCTCCCAGATAATAACCCTCCACATCTTCCCACTCCCCGATAATAATCCTCACCGTCTTCCCCTCCCTGATAATAATCCTCACCGTCTCCCACTCCCTGATAATAACCTTCCACATCTCCCCCTCCCCGATAATAACCCTCACCATCTCCCCCTCCCCGAAAATAACCCTCCCCATCTCTCCTCCCCGATAATAACCTTCACCGTCTCCCCCTCCCCGATAATAACCTTCATCGTCTGCCCCTCCCTGATAATCAACCTCCACATCTTCCCCTCCCCGAAAATAACCCTCCCCATCTTCCCCTCCCCGATAATAACCCTCCACATCTTCCCCTCCCCGATAATAACCCTCCACATCTTCCCCTCCCCGATAATAACCCTCCACATCTTCCCCTCCCCGATAATAACCCTCCACATCTTCCCCTCCCCGATAATAACCCTCCACATCTTCCCCTCCCCGATTACAACATTCATCGTCTCCCCCTCCCCGATAATATCCCTCCACATCTTCCCGTCGCCGATAATAACCCTCACCGTCTCCCCCTCCCCGATAATATCCCTCCACATCTTCCCGTCGCCGATAATAACCCTCACCGTCTCCCCCTCCCCGATAATATCCCTCCACATCTTCCCGTCCCCGATAATAACCCTCACCGTCTTCCCCTCCCCGATAATAACCCTCACCGTTTTCCCCTTCCCTGATAATAATCCTGACCGTCTTCCCCTCCCCGATAATAACTCTCACCGCCTTCCCCTCCCCGATAATAACTCTCACCGCCTTCCCCTCCCCGATAATAACCCTCACCGCCTTCCCCTCCCCGATAATAACCCTCACCGTCTTCCCCTCCCCGATAATAACCCTCACCGCCTTCCCGTCCCCCATAATAACCCTCACCGCCTTCCCCTCCCTGATAATAACCCTCACCGTCTTCCCCTTCCCGATAATAACCCTCACCGTCTTCCCCTTCCCGATAATAACCCTCACCGCCTTCCCCTCCCCGATTATAACCCTCACCATCTCCCCTCCCCAATTATATCCCTCACCATCTCCCCTCCCCGATAATAACCCTCACCGTCTTCCCCTCCCTGATAATAATCCTCCACAACTTCCCCTCCCCGATAATAATCCTCCACATCTTCCCCTCCCCGATAATAACCCTCCACATCTTCCCCTCCTCGAAAATAACCCTCCACATCTCCCCCTCCCAGATAATAACCCTCCACATCTTCCCACTCCCCGATAATAATCCTCACCGTCTTCCCCTCCCTGATAATAATCCTCACCGTCTCCCCCTCCCTGAGAATAACCCTCCACATCTTCCCCTCCCTGATAATAACCCTCCACATCTTCCCCTCCCCGATAATAACCCTTACCATCTCCCCCTCCCCGATAATAACCCTCACCATCTCCCCCTCCCCGATAATAACCCTCATCGTCTCCCCCTCCCCGATAATAACCCTTATCATCTCCCCCTCCCCGATAATAACCTCCGTCTTCCCCCTCCCTGATAATAACCCTCACCGCCTTCCCCTCCCTGATAATAACCCTCACCGTCTTCCCCCTCCCTGATAATAACCCTCACCGCCTTCCCCTCCCTGATGATAACCCTCACCGCCTTCCCGTCCCCGATAATAACCGTCATCGTCTTCCCCTCCCCGATAATAACCCTCACCGTCTTCCCCCTCCCCAATAATAGCCCTCACCGTCTTCCCCTCCCCGATAATAGCCCTCACCGTCTCCCCCTCCCCGATAATAACCCTCCAGATCTTCCCCTCCCCGATAATAACCCTCATCGTCTGCCCCTCCCCGATAATAACCCTCATCGTCTGCCCCTCCCCGATAATAACCCTCCACATCTTCCCCTCCCCGCCTTCCCCTCCCCGATTATAATCCTCACCATCTCCCCTCCCCGATAATAACCCTCACCGTCTCCCCCTCCCCGATAATAACCCTCCAAATCTTCCCCTCCCCGATAATAACCCTCATCGTCTGCCCCTCCCTGATAATAACCCTCCACATCTTCCCCTCCCCGATAATAACCCTCATCGTCTGCCCCTCCCTGATAATAACCCTCCACATCTTCCCCTCCCCGATAATGACCCTCACCGTCTTCCCCTCCCCGTTAATGACCCTCACCGTCTTCCCCTCCCCGATAATAACCCTACCCATCTTGCCTCCCCGATAATAACCCTCATCGTCTGCCCCTCCCTGATAATAACCCTCCACATCTTCCCCTCCCCGATAATAACCCTACCCATCTTGCCTCCCCGATAATAACCCTCATCGACTGCCCCTCCCTGATAATAACCCTCCACATCTTCCCCTCCCCGATAATGACCCTCACCGTCTTCCCCTCCCCGATAATGACCCTCACCGTCTTCCCCTCCCCGATAATGACCCTCATCGTCTGCCCCTCCCTGATAATAACCCTCCACATCTTCCCCTCCCCGATAATGACCCTCACAGTCTCCCCCTCCCCGATAATAACCCTCACCGTCTCCCCCTCCCCGATAATAACCCTCCACATCTTTCCCCTCCCCGATAATAATCCTCACCGTCTTCCCCTCCCCGATAATAACCCTTCACATCTTCCCCTCCCCGATAATAACCCTCATCATCTGCCCCTCCCTGACAATAACCCTCCACATCTTCCCCTCCCAGATAATAACCCTCCACATCTTCCCCTCCCCGATAATAACCTCACCGTTTTCCCCTTCCCTGATAATAATCCTGACCGTCTTCCCCGCCCCGATAATAATCTTCACCGTCTTCCCCTCCCCGATAATAACCCTCACCCTTTCCCCTCCCCGATAATAACCCTCACCGTCTTCCCCTCCCCGATAATAACCCTCACCGTCTCCCCCCTCCCCGATAATAACCCTCACCGTCTTCCCCTCCCCGATAATAACACTCACCGTCTCCCCCCTCCCCGATAATAACCCTCACCTTCTTCCCCTCCCCGATCACAACCCTCACCATCTTCCCCTCCCCGATAATCACCCTCACTGTCTTCCCCCTCCCCGATAATAACCGTCACCGTCTCCCCTCCCCGATAATAACCCTCACCGTCTTCCCCCTCCCCGATAATAACCCTCACCGTCTTCCCCCTCCCCGATAATAACCGTCACCGTCCTCCCCCTCCCCGATAATAACCCTCACCGTCTTCCCCTCCCTGATAATAACCCTCTAGAAGGTCAAGAAGGCATACGGCATGCTTTCCTTCATCGGACGGGGTATTGAGTACAAGAGTTGGCAGGTCATGTTACAGTTGTATCGGACTTTGGTTCGGCCACATTTGGAATACTGCGTGCAGTTCTGGTCGCCACATTACCAAAAGGATGTAGATGCTTTGGAGAAGGTGCAGAGAAGGTTCACCAGGATGTTGCCTGGTATGGAGGGCGCTAGCTATGAAGAGAGGTTGAGTAGATTAGGATTATTTTCATTAGAAAGACGGAGGTTGAGGGGGGACCTGATTGAGGTGTACAAAATCATGAGAGGTATAGACAGGGTGGATAGCAAGAAGCTTTTTCCCAGAGTGGGGTATTCAATTACTAGGGGTCACGAGTTCAAAGTGAGAGGGGAAACGTTTAGGGGGGATATGCATGGAAAGTTCTTTACGCAGAGGGTGGTGGGTGCCTGGAATGCGTTGCCAGCGGAGGTGGTAGACGCGGGCACGATAGCGTCTTTTAAGATGTTTCTAGACAGATACATGAATGGGCAGGAAGCAAAGAGATACAGACCCTTAGAAAATAGGTGACATGTTTAGATAGAGGATCTGGATCAGCGCAGGCTTGGAGGGCCGAAGGGCCTGTTCCTGTGCTGTAATTTTCTTTGTTCTTTTGTTCTTTTTTCTCACCGTCTTCCCCTCCCCGATAAAAACCCTCCTCATCTTCCCCTCCCCGATAATAACCCTCACCGTCTCCCCCTCCCCGATAATAACCCTCACCCTCTTCCCCCTCCCCGACAATAACCCTCACCGTCTTCCCCATCCCCGATAATAACACTCACCATCTTCCCCCTCCCCGATAATAACCCTCACCGTCTTCCCCCTCCCCGATAATAACCCACACCCTTCCCCCACCCTAATAACCCTCACCGTCTTCCCCTCCCCGATAATAACCCTCACCGTCTTCCCCTCCCCGATAATAACCATCCACATCTCCCCCTCCCCGATAATAACCCTCCACATCTTCCCCCTCCCCGATACTAACCCTCACCGTCTTCCCCTCCCTGTTAATAACCCTCCACATCTTCCCCCTCCCCGATAATAACCCTCACCGTCTTCCCCTCCCTGATAATAACCCTCACCGTCTTCCCCTCCCCGATAATAACCCTCCACATCTTCCCCCTCCCCGATAACCCTCACCGTCTTCCCCTCCCCGATACTAACCCTCACCGCCTTCCCCTCCCCGATAATAACCCGCACCGTCTTCCCCTCCCTGTTAATAACCCTCCACATCTTCCCCTCCCCGATAATAACCCTCCACATCTTCCCCTCCCCGATAATAACCCTCATCGTCTGCCCCCTCCCTGATAATAATCTTCACCATCTTCCCCTCCCCGATAATAATCCTCACCGTCTTCCCGCTCCCTGATAATAATCTTCACCGTCTTCCCCCTCCCCGATAATAACCCACACCGTCTTCCCCCTCCCCGATAATAACCCTCACCGTCTTCCCCTCCCCGATAATAACCGTCATCGTCTTCCCCCTCCCTGATAATAATCTTCACCATCTTCCCCTCCCCGATAATAATCTTCACCGTCTTCCCCCTCCCCGATAATAACCCTCACCGTCTTCCCCCTCCCCGATAATAACCCTCACCGTCTTCCCCCTCCCCCATAATAACCCTCACCGTCTTCCCCCTCCCCGATAATAACCCTCATCGTCTTCCCCGCCACGATAATAATCTTCAACGTCTTCCCCTCCCCGATAATAACCCTCACCGTCTTCCCCCTCCCCGATAATAACCCTCACCGTCTTCCCCTCCCCGATAATAACCCTCCACATCTTCCCCTCCCCGATAATAACCCTCACCGTCTTCCCCTCCCCGATAATAATCCTCACCGTATTCCCCTTCCCTGATAATAATCCTCACCGTCTTCCCCCTCCCTGATAATAACCCTCACCGTCTTCCCCTCCCCGATAATAATCCTCACCGTATTCCCCTTCCCTGATAATAATCCTCACCGTCTCCCCTCCCCGATAATAACCCTCACCGTCTTCCCCTCCCCGATAATAAGCATCCACATCTCCCCCTCCCCGATAATAACCCTCACCGTCTTCCCCTCCCCGATAATAAGCATCCACATCTCCCCCTCCCCGATAATAACCCTCACCGTCTTCCCCTCCCCGATAATAACCGTCATCGTCTTCCCCCTCCCTGATAATAATCTTCACCATCTTCCCCTCCCCGATAATAATCTTCACCGTCTTCCCCCTCCCCGATAATAACCCTCACCGTCTTCCCCTCCCCGATAATAACCCTCACCGTCTTCTCCCTCCCTGATAATAACCCTCACCGTCTTCCCCTCCCCAATAATAACCCTCACCATCTTCTCCCTCCCTGATAATAACCCTCACCGTCTTTCACTCCCCAATAATAGCCTTCACCGTCTCCCCCTCCCCGATAATAACCCTCACCATCTTCTCCCTCCCTGATAATAACCCTCACCATCTTCTCCCTCCCTGATAATAACCCTCACCGTCTTCCCCTCCCCAATAATAACCCTCATCATCTTCTCCCTCCCTGATAATAACCCTCACCGTCTCCCCCTCCCCGATAATAATCCTCACCGTCTTCCCCCCCGATAATAACCCTCACTGTCTTCCCCTCCCCGATAATAACACTCACCGTCTCCCCCTCCCCGATAACCCTCCACATTTTCCCCTCCCCGATAATCATCCTCACCGTCTTCCCCTCCCCGATAATAACCCTCCCCGTCTCCCCCTCCCCGATAACCCTCCACATCTTCCCCTCCCCGATAATAACCCTCACCGTCTCCCCCTCCCCGATAATAACCATCACCGTCTTCCCCTCCCTGATAATAACCCTCCTCACCTTCCCCTTCCTGATAATAACCCTCCTCATCTTCCCCCCCGATAATAACCCTCACCGTCTCCCCCTCCCCGATAATAACCCTCACCGTCTTCCTCTCCCCAATAATAACCCTCAACGTTTTCCCCTCCCCAATAATAACCCTCACTGTCTTCCCCTCCCTGATAATCCCCCACATTTTCCCCTCCCCGATAATACCCCTCACCGTCTTCCCCTCCCTGATAATAACCGTCACCGTCTTCCCCTCCCAGATAATAACCCTCACCGTCTCCCCCTCCCCGATAATAACCCTCACCGTCTTCCCCTCCCTGATAATAACCCTCCACATCTTCCCCTCCCTGATAATAACCGTCACCATCTTCCCCTCCCCGATAAAAACCCTCACCGTCTCCCCCTCCCCGATAATAACCCTCACCGTCTCCCCCTCACCGATAATAACCCTCACCATCTCCCCCTCCCCGATAATAACCCTCACCGTCTCCCCCTCCCCGATAATAACCCTCACCGTCTTCCTCTCCCCAATAATAACCCTCAACGTTTTCCCCTCCCCAATAATACCCCTCACCGTCTTCCCCTCCCTGATAATAACCGTCACCGTCTTCCCCTCCCAGATAATAACCCTCACCGTCTCCCCCTCCCCGATAATAACCCTCACCGTCTTCCCCTCCCTGATAATAACCCTCCACATCTTCCCCTCCCTGATAATAACCGTCACCATCTTCCCCTCCCCGATAAAAACCCTCACCGTCTCCCCCTCCCCGATAATAACCCTCACCGTCTCCCCCTCACCGATAATAACCCTCACCATCTCCCCCTCCCCGATAATAACCCTCACCGTCTTCCTCTCCCCAATAATAAACCTCACCGTCTCCCCCTCCCCGATAATAACCCTCACCGTCTTCCCCTCCCCGATTATAACCCTCACCGTCTTCCCCTCCCCGATAATAACCCTCACCGTCTTCCCCTCCCCGATTATAACCCTCTCCGTCTTCCCCTCCCGATAATAACCCTCACCGTCTCCCCTCCCCGATAATAACCCTCACCGTCTTCCCCCCCGATAATAACCCTCACTGTCTTCCCCTACCCGATAATAACCCTCACATTCTCCCCCTCCCCGATAACCCTCCACATTTTCCCCTCCCCGATAATAACCCTCACCGTCTTCCCCTCCCCGATAATAACCCTCCCCGTCTCCCCCTCCCCGATAACCCTCCACATCTTCCCCTCCCCGATAACCCTCCACGATAATAACCGTCACCGTCTTCCCCTCCCTGATAATAACCCTCCTCATCTTCCCCTCCCTGATAATAACCCTCCTCATCTCCCCCCCCGATAATAACCCTCACCGTCTCCCCCTCCCCGATAATTACCCTCACCATCTCCCCCTCCCCGATAATAACCCTCACCGTCTTCCTCTCCCCAATAATAACCCTCACCGTTTTCCCCTCCCCAATAATAGCCCTCACCGTCTTCCCCTCCCAGATAATAACCATCACCGTCTCCCCCTCCCCGATAACCCTCCACATTTTCCCCTCCCCGATAATAACCCTCACCGTCTTCCCCTCCCAGATAATAACCATCACCGTCTCCCCCTCCCCGATAATAACCATCACCGTTTCCCCCTCCCTGATAACCCTCCACATCTTCCCCTCCCCGATAATAACCGTCACCATCTTCCCCTCCCCAATAATAACCCTCACTGTCTTCCCCTCCCCAATAATAACCCTCACCGTCTTCCCCTCCCCAATAATAACCCTCAGCGTTCTCCCCTCCCCGATAATAACCCTCAAAGTCTTTCCCTCCCCAATTGTAGCCTTCACCGTCTCCCCCTCCCCGATAATAATCCTCCACGTCAACCCTGCCCGATAATAATCCTCACCCTCTTCCCCCTCCCCGATAATAACCCTCACCGTCTTCTCCCTCCCTGATAATAACCCTCACCGTCTTCCCCTCCCCGATAATAACCCTCACCGTCTTCTCCCTCCCCGATAATAACCCTCACCGTCTTCCCCTCCCCGATAATAACCCTCACCGTCTTCTCCCTCCCTGATAATAACCCTCACCGTCTTCCCCTCCCCAATAATAACCCTCACCATCTTCTCCCTCCCTGATAATAACCCTCACCGTCTTCCCCTCCCCAATAATAACCCTCACCATCTTCTCCCTCCCTGATAATAACCCTCACCGTCTCCCCCTCCCCGATAATAATCCTCACCGTCTTCACCCCCGATAATAACCCTCACCGTCTCCCCCTCCCCGATAATAATCCTCACGGTCTTCCCCCCCGATAATAACCCTCACTGTCTTCCCCTCCCCGATAATCACCCTCACCGTCTTCCCCTCCCCGATAATAACCCTCCCCGTCTCCCCCTCCCCGATAACCCTCCACGATAATAACCGTCACCGACTTCCCCTCCCTGACAATAGCCCTCCTCATCTTCCCCCCCGATAATAACCCTCACCGTCTTCCCCTCCCTGATAATAACCGTCACCGTTTTCCCCTCCCCAATAATAACCCTCACTGTCTTCCCCTCCCTGATAATAACCGTCACCGTCTCCCCCTCCACGATAATAATCCTCACCGTCTTCACCCCCGATAATAACCCTCACCGTCTCCCCCTCCCCGATAATAACCCTCACCATCTCCCCCTCCCCGATAATAACCCTCACCGTCTTCTCCCTCCCTGATAATAACCCTCACCGTCTTCCCCTCCCCAATAATAACCCTCACCATCTTCTCCCTCCCTGATAATAACCCTCACCATCTTCTCCCTCCCTGATAATAACCCTCACCGTCTTTCCCTCCCCAATAATAGCCTTCACCGTCTCCCCCTCCCCGATAAGAACCCTCACCGTCTTCCCCTCCCCGATAATAACCGTCACCGTCTGTCCCCTCCCCGATAATAACCCTCACCGTCTTCTCCCTCCCTGATAATAACCCTCACCGTCTTCCCCTCCCCAATAATAACCCTCATCATCTTCTCCCTCCCTGATAATAACCCTCACCGTCTCCCCCTCCCCGATAATAATCCTCACCGTCTTCACCCCCGATAATAACCCTCACCGTCTTCCCCTCCACGATAATAACCCTCACCGTCTCCCCCTCCCCGATAATAACCCTCACCGTCTTCCCCCCCGATAATAACCCTCACTGTCTTCCCCTCCCCGATAATAACCCTCACCATCTCCCCCTCCCCGATAATAACCCTCACCGTCTTCCCCCCCGATAATAACCCTCACCATCTCCCCCTCCCCGATAATAACCCTCACCGTCTTCCCCTCCCCGATAATAACCCTCACCGTCTCCCCCTCCCCGATAATAACCCTCACCGTCTTCCCCCCCGATAATAACCCTCACTGTCTTCCCCTCCCCGATAATAACCCTCACCATCTCCCCCTCCCCGATAATAACCCTCACCGTCTTCCCCCCCGATAATAACCCTCACCATCTCCCCCTCCCCGATAATAACCCTCACTGTCTTCCCCTCCCCGATAATAACCCTCACCGTCTCCCCCTCCCCGATAACCCTCCACATTTTCCCCTCCCCGATAATCATCCTCACCGTCTTCCCCTCCCCGATAATAACCCTCCCCGTCTGCCCCTCCCCGATAATAACCCTCCACATCTTCCCCTCCCCGATAACCTTCCATGATAATAACCGTCACCGACTTCCCCTACCTGATAATAACCCTCCTCATCTTCCCCCCCGATAATAACCCTCACCGTCTCCCCCTCCCCGATAATAACCCTCACCGTTTTCCCCTCCCCAATAATAACCCTCACTGTCTTCCCCTCCCCGATAATAACCCTCACCGTCTTCCCCTCCCAGATAATAACCATCACCGTCTTCCCCTCCCTGATAATAACCGTCACCGTCTTCCCCTCCCTGATAATAACCCTCACCGTCTTCCCCTCCCAGATAATAACCATCACCGTCTTCCCCTCCCTGATAATAACCGTCACCGTCTTCCCCTCCCTGATAATAACCCTCACCGTCTTCCCCTCCCTGATAATAACCGTCACCATCTTCCCCTCCCCGATAAAAACCCTCCTCATCTTCCCCTCCCAGATAATAACCATCACCGTCTCCCCCTCCCCGATAATAACCCTCACCATCTCCCCCTCCCCGATAATAACCCTCACCGTCTTCCTCTCCCCAAAAATAAGCCTCACCGTCTTCCCCTCCCCGATAATAACCCTCACCATCTCCCCCTCCCCGATAATAACCCTCACTGTCTTCCCCTCCCCAATAATAACCCTCACCGTCTTCCCCTCCCCGATTATAACCCTCACCGTCTTCCTCTCCCCAAAAATAAGCCTCACCGTCTTCCCCTCCCCAATAATAACCCTCGCTGTCTTCCCCTCCCCAATAATAACCCTCACCGTCTTCCCCTCCCTGATAATAACCGTCACCATCTTCCCCTCCCCGATAAAAACCCTCCTCATCTTCCCCTCCCAGATAATAACCATCACCGTCTCCCCCTCCCCGATAATAACCCTCACCATCTCCCCCTCCCCGATAATAACCCTCACCGTCTTCCTCTCCCCAATAACAACCCTCCTCATCTTCCCCTCCCCGATAATAACCCTCACCATCTCCCCCTCCCCGATAATAACCCTCACCGTCTTCCTCTCCCCAAAAATAAGCCTCACCGTCTTCCCCTCCCCAATAATAACCCTCGCTGTCTTCCCCTCCCTGATAATAACCGTCACCATCTTCCCCTCCCCGATAAAAACCCTCCTCATCTTCCCCTCCCAGATAATAACCATCACCGTCTCCCCCTCCCCGATAATAACCCTCACCGTCTCCCCCTCCCCGATAATAACCCTCACCGTCTTCCCCTCCCCGATTATAACCCTCACCGTCTTCCCCTCCCCAATAATAACCCTCACCATCTTCTCCCTCCCCAATCACAACCCTCCTCATCTTCCCCTCCCCGATTATAACCCTCACCGTCTTCCCCTCCCCGATAATAACCCTCACCGTCTTCCCCTCCCCGATTATAACCCTCACCGTCTTCCCCTCCCCAATAATAACCCTCACCATCTTCTCCCTCCCCAATCACAACCCTCCTCATCTTCCCCTCCCCGATTATAACCCTCACCGTCTTCCCCTCCCCGATAATAACCCTCACCGTCTTCCCCTCCCCGATAATAACCCTCACCGTCTTCCCCTCCCCGATTATAACCCTCTCCGTCTTCCCCTCCCGATAATAACCCTCACCGTCGCCCCTCCCCGATAATAACCCTCACCGTCTTCCCCCCCGATAATAACCCTCACCGTCTCCCCCTCCCCGATAATTACCCTCACCGTCTTCCTCTCCCCAATAATAACCCTCACCGTTTTCCCCTCCCCAATAATAACCCTCACTGTCTTCGCCTCCCCGATAATAACCCTCACCGTCTTCCTCTCCCCAATAATAACCCTCACCGTTTTCCCCTCCCCAATAATAACCCTCACTGTCTTCGCCTCCCCGATAATAACCCTCACCGTCTTTCCCTCCCAGATAATAACCATCACCGTCTCCCCCTCCCCGATAACCCTCCACATTTTCCCCTCCCCGATAATAACCCTCACCGTCTTCCCCTCCCCGATAATAACACTCACCGTCTCCCCCTCTCCGATAATAACCCTCACCATCTTCCCCTCCCAGATAATAACCATCACCGTTTCCCCCTCCCTGATAACCCTCCACATTTTCCCCTCCACGATAATCACCCTCACCGTCTTCCCCTCCCTGATAATAACCCTCCACATCTTCCCCTCCCTGATAATAACCGTCACCATCTTCCCCTCCCCGATAAAAACCCTCCTCATCTTCCCCTCCCCGATAATAACCCTCACCGTCTCCCCCTCCCCGATAATAACCCTCACCATCTCCCCCTCCCCGATAATAACCCTCACCGTCTTCCTCTCCCCAAAAATAACCCTCACCGTCTTCCCCTCCCCAATAATAACCCTCGCTGTCTTCCCCTCCCCGATAATAACCCTCACCGTCTTCCCCTCCCCGATAATAACCCTCACCGTCTTCCCCTCCCCGATTATAACCCTCACCATCTTCTCCCTCCCCAATAACAACCCTCCTCATCTTCCCCTCCCCGATTATAACCCTCACCGTCTTCCCCTCCCCGATAATAACCCTCACCGTCTTCCCCTCCCCGATTATAACCCTCTCCGTCTTCCCCTCCCGATAATAACCCTCACCGTCTCCCCTCCCCGATAATAATCCTCACCGTCTCCCCCTCCCTGATAATAACCCTCACCGTCTTCCCCCCCGATAATAACCCTCACTGTCTTCCCCTCCCCGATTATAACCCTCACCATCTTCTCCCTCCCCAATAACAACCCTCCTCATCTTCCCCTCCCCGATTATAACCCTCACCGTCTTCCCCTCCCCGATAATAACCGTCACCGTCTTCCCCTCCCTGATAATAACCCTCCTCATCTTCCCCCCCGATAATAACCCTCACCGTCTCCCCCTCCCCGATAATTACCCTCACCGTCTCCCCCTCCCCGATAATTACCCTCACCGTCTCCCCCTCCCCGATAATAACCCTCACCGTCTTCCTCTCCCCAATAATAACCCTCACCGTTTTCCCCTCCCCAATAATAACCCTCACTGTCTTCCCCTCACCGATAATAACCCTCACCGTCTTCCCCTCCCTGATAATAACACTCACCGTCTCCCCCTCCCCGATAATAACCATCACCGTCTTCCCCTCTCCGATAATAACCGTCACCATCTTCCCCTCCCCGATAATAACCCTCCTCCTCTTCCCCTCCCCGCTAATAACCCTCACCGTCTCCCCCTCCCCGATAATTACCCTCACCATCTCCCCCTCCCCGATAATTACCCTCACCATCTCCCCCTCCCCGATAATAACCCTCACCATCTTCCCCTCCCCGCTAATAACCCTCACCGTCTCCCCCTCCCCGATAATTACCCTCACCATCTCCCCCTCCCCGATAATTACCCTCACCATCTCCCCCTCCCCGATAATTACCCTCACCATCTCCCCCTCCCCGATAATTACCCTCACCATCTCCCCCTCCCAGATAATAACCATCACCGTTTCCCCCTCCCTGATAACCCTCCACATTTTCCCCTCCCCGATAATAACCCTCACCGTCTTCCCCTCCCTGATAATAACCCTCCACATCTTCCCCTCCCCGATAATAACCGTCACCGTCATCCCCTTCCCGATAATAACCCTCCACATCTTCCCCTCCCCGATAATAACCCTCACCGTCTTCCCCTCCCAGATAATAACCATCACCGTTTCCCCCTCCCTGATAACCCTCCACATCTTCCCCTCCCCGATAATAACCCTCACCGTCTTCCCCTCCCCGATAATAACCCTCACCGTCTTCCCCTCCCCGATTATAACCCTCTCCGTCTTCCCCTCCCGATAATAACCCTCACCGTCTCCCCTCCCCGATAATAATCCTCACCGTCTCCCCCTCCCTGATAATAACCCTCACCGTCTTCCCCCCCGATAATAACCCTCACTGTCTTCCCCTCCCCGATAATAACCCTCACCTTCTCCCCCTCCCCGATAACCCTCCACATTTTCCCCTCCCCGATAATAACCCTCCCCGTCTCCCCCTCCCCGATAACCCTCCACATCTTCCCCTGCCCGATAACCCTCCACGATAATAACCGTCACCGTCTTCCCCTCCCTGATAATAACCCTCCTCATCTTCCCCCCCGATAATAACCCTCACCGTCTCCCCCTCCCCGATAATTACCCTCACCGTCTCCCCCTCCCCGATAATAACCCTCACCGTCTTCCTCTCCCCAATAATAACCCTCACCGTTTTCCCCTCCCCAATAATAACCCTCACTGTCTTCCCCTCACCGATAATAACCCTCACCGTCTTTCCCTCCCAGATAATAACCATCACCGTCTCCCCCTCCCCGATAACCCTCCACATTTTCCCCTCCCCGATAATAACCCTCACCGTCTTCCCCTCCCTGATAATAACACTCACCGTCTCCCCCTCCCCGATAATAACCATCACCGTCTTCCCCTCTCCGATAATAACCGTCACCATCTTCCCCTCCCCGATAATAACCCTCCTCCTCTTCCCCTCCCCGCTAATAACCCTCACCGTCTCCCCCTCCCCGATAATTACCCTCACCATCTCCCCCTCCCCGATAATAACCCTCACCGTCTTCCCCTCCCCAATAAAAACCCTCACCGTTTTCCCCTCCTGATAATAACCATCACTGTCTTCCCCTCCCCGATAATAACCCTCACCATCTTCCCCTCCTAGATAATAACCATCACCGTCTCCCCCTCCCCGATAACCCTCCACATTTTCCCCTCCCAGATAATAACCATCACCGTTTCCCCCTCCCTGATAACCCTCCACATTTTCCCCTCCCCGATAATAACCCTCACCGTCTTCCCCTCCCTGATAATAACCCTCCACATCTTCCCCTCCCCGATAATAACCGTCACCGTCATCCCCTTCCCGATAATAACCCTCCACATCTTCCCCTCCCCGATAATAACCCTCACCGTCTTCCCCTCCCAGATAATAACCATCACCGTTTCCCCCTCCCTGATAACCCTCCACATCTTCCCCTCCCCGATAATAACCGTCACCATCTTCCCCTCCCCGATAATAACCCTCCTCCTCTTCCCCTCCCCGATAATAACCCTCACCGTCTCCCCCTCCCCGATAATAACCCTCACCGTCTTCCTCTCCC
The DNA here is from genome assembly GCF_036365525.1 of Heterodontus francisci. NCBI lineage: Eukaryota > Metazoa > Chordata > Chondrichthyes > Heterodontiformes > Heterodontidae > Heterodontus > Heterodontus francisci. Next base: position 827,020 of record NC_090385.1, on the reverse strand, counting down.
CAATAATAACCCTCACCGTCTTCCTCTCCCCGATAATAACCCTCACCGTCTCCCCCTCCCCGATAATAACCCTCACCGTCTCCCCCTCCCCGATAATAACCCTCACCGTCTTCCCCTCCCCAATAATAACCCTCACCATCTCCCCCTCCCCGATAATAACCCTCACCGTCTTCCTCTCCCCAATAATAACCCTCACCGTTTTCCCCTCCCCAATAATAACCCTCACTGTCTTCCCCTCCCCAATAATAACCCTCACCGTTTTCCCCTCCCCAATAATAACCCTCACTGTCTTCACCTCCCCGATAATAACCCTCAGCGTTCTCCCCTCCACGATAATAACCCTCACCGTCTTCCCCTCCCTGATAATAACCCTCACCGTTTTCCCCTCCCCAATAATAACCCTCACTGTCTTCCCCTCCCCAATAATAACCCTCACCGTTCTCCCCTCCCCGATAATAACCCTCACCGTCTTCCCCTCCCTGGTAATAACCCTCACCGTCTCCCCCTCCCCGATAATAACCCTCACCGTCTTCCCCTTCCCGATAATAACCCTCACCTTCTCCCCGTCCCCGATAATAACCCTCACCATCTTCCCCTCCCCGACAATAACCCTCCTCAGCTTCCCCTCCCCGATAATAACCCTCACCGTCTTCCTCTCCCCGATAATAACCCTCACCGTCTTCCCCTCTCCAATAATAACCCTCGCTGTCTTCCCCTCCTCGATAATAACCCTCACCGTCTTCCCCTCCCCGATAATAACCCTCACCGTCTTCCCCTCCCCGATTATAATCCTCTCCGACTTCCCCTCGCGATAATAACCCTCACCGTCTCACCTCCCCGATAATAACCCTCACCTTCTCCCCCTCCCTGATAATAATCCTCACCATCTTCCCCTCCCCAATAATAACCCTCCTCATCTTCCCCTCCCCGATAATAACCCTCACCGTCTTCCCCTCCGTGATAATAACGCTCACTGACTTCCTCTCCCCGATAATAACCCTCACCATCTTCCCCTCCCCGATAATAACCCTCGCCGTCCCCCCCTCCCCGATAACCCTCCACATTTTCCCCTCCCCGATAATAACCCTCACCGCCTTCCCCTCCCCGATAATAACCCTCCCCGTCCCCCCCCTCCCCGATAACCCTCCTCATCTTCCCCTCCCCGATAATAATCCTCACCATCTTCCCCTCCCCAATAATAACCCTCACCATCTTCCCCTCCCCGATAATAACCCTCCTCAGCTTCCCCTCCCCGATAATAACCCTCACCGTCTTCCCCTCCGTGATAATAACCCTCACCGTCTTCCCCTCCCAGATAATAACCATCACCGTCTCCCCGTCCCCGATAACCCTCCACATTTTCCCCTCCCCGATAATAACCCTCCTCAGCTTCCCCTCCCCGATAATAACCCTTACCGTCTTCCCCTCCGTGATAATAACCCTCACCGTCTCCCCCTCCCCGATAATAACCCTCACCATCTCCCCCTCCCCGATAATAACCCTCACCGTTTTCCCCTCCCCAATAATAACCCTCACTGTCTTCCCCTCCCCGATAATAACCATCACCGTCTTCCCCTCCCAGATAATAACCCTCACCGTCTTCCCCTCCCAGATAATAACCATCACCGTCTTCCCCTCCCAGATAATAACCATCACCGTCTCCCCCTCCCCGATAACCCTCCACATCTTCCACTCCCCAATAATAACCCTCACTGTCTTCCCCTCCCCAATAATAACCCTCACTGTCTTCCCCTCCCCGATAATAACCCTCACCGTCTTCCCCTCCCAGATAATAACCATCACCGTTTCCCCCTCCCTGATAACCCTCCACATCTTCCCCTCCCCGATAATAACCCTCACCGTCTTCCCCTCCCAGATAATAACCCTCACTGTCTTCCCCTCCCCGATAATAACCCTCACCGTCTTCCCCTCCCAGATAATAACCATCACCGTTTCCCCCTCCCTGATAACCCTCCACATCTTCCCCTCCCCGATAATAACCCTCACCGTCTTCCCCTCCCAGATAATAATCATCACCGTTTCCCCCTCCCTGATAACCCTCCACATCTTCCCCTCCCCGATAATAACCGTCACCATCTTCCCCTCCCCGATAATAACCCTCCTCCTCTTCCCCTCCCCGATAATAACCCTCACCGTCTCCCCCTCCCCGATAATAACCCTCACCATCTCCCCCTCCCCGATAATAACCCTCACCGTTTTCCCCTCCCGAATAATAACCCTCACTGTCTTCCTCTCCCCAATAATAACCCTCACCGTTTTCCCCTCCCGAATAATAACCCTCACTGTCTTCCCCTCCCCGATAATAACCCTCACCGTTTTCCCCTCCACAATAATAACCCTCACTGTTCACCCCTCCCCGATAATAACCCTCACCGTCTTCCCCTCCCTGATAATAACCCTCACCGTTTTCCCCTCCCCGATAATAACCGTCACCGTCTTCCCCTCCCTGATAATAACCCTCACCGTCTTCCCCTTCCCGATAATAACCCTCACCGTCTCCCCGTCCCCGATAATAACCCTCCTCATCTTCCCCTCCCCGATAATAACCCTCACCGTCTTCCCCTCCGTGATAATAACGCTCACTGTCTTCCCCTCCCCGATAATAACCCTCACCGTCTTCCACTCCGTGATAATAACGCTCACTGACTTACTCTCCCCGATAATAACCCTCACCATCTTCCCCTCCCCGATAATAACCCTCCTCAGCTTCCCCTCCCCGATAATAACCCTCACCGTCTTCCCCTCCGTGATAATAACGCTCACTGTCTTCCCCTCCCCGATAATAACCCTCCTCAGCTTCCCCTCCCGATAATAACCCTCACCGTCTTCCCCTCCGTGATAATAACCCTCACCGTCTACCCCTCCCAGATAATAACCATCACCGTCTCCCCCATCCCGATAACCCTCCACATTTTCCCCTCCCCGATAATAACCATCACCGTCTCCCCCTCCCCGATAACCCTCCACATTTTCCCCTCCCCGATAATAACCCTCACCGTCTTCCCCTCCCAGATAATAACCATCACCGTCTCCCCCTCCCCGATAACCCTCCACATTTTCCCCTCCCTGATAATAACCCTCACCATCTTCCCCTCCCCGATAATAACCCTCCTCATCTTCCCCTCCCCGATAATAACCCTCACCGTCTCCCCCTCCCCGATAATAACCCTCACCATCTCCCCCTCCCCGATAATAACCCTCACCGTCTTCCTCTCCCCAATAATAACCCTCACTGTCTTCCCCTCCCCAATAATAACCTTCACCGTTTTCCCCTCCCCAAAAACAACCCTCCTCATCCTCCCCTCCCCGATAATAACCCTCACCGTCTTCCCCTCCCCGATAATAACCCTCACCGTCTTCCCCTCCCCGATTATAACCCTCACCGTCTTCCCCTCCCCGATTATAACCCTCACCATCTTCTCCCTCCCTGAGAATAACCCTCTCCGTCTTCCCCTCCCGATAATAACCCTCACCGTCTCCCCTCCCCGATAATAACCCTCACCGTCTCCCCCTCCCCGATAATAACCCTCACCGTCTCCCCCTCCCCGATAATAACCCTCACTGTCTTCCCATCCCCGATAATAACCCTCACCGTCCCCCCCTCCCCGATAACCCTCCACATTTTCCCCTCCCCGATAATAACCCTCACCGTCTTCCCCTCCCCGATAATAACCCTCCCCGTCCCCCCCTCCCCGATAACCCTCCACATCTTCCCCTCCCCGATAACCCTCCACGATAATAACCGTCACCGTCTTCCCCTCCCTGATAACAACCCTCCTCATCTTCCCCTCCCTGATAATAATCCTCCTCATCTTCCCCCCCGATAATAACCCTCACCGTCTCCCCCTCCCCGATAATAACCCTCACCATCTCCCCCTCCCCGATAATAACCCTCACCGTCTTCCTCTCCCCAATAATAACCCTCACCGTTTTCCCCTCCCCAATAATAACCCTCACTGTCTTCCCCTCCCCGATAATAACCATCACCGTCTTCCCCTCCCAGATAATAACCCTCACCGTCTTCCCCTCCGTGATAATAACCCTCACCGTCTTCCCCTCCCAGATAATAACCATCACCGTCTCCCCCTCCCCGATAACCCTCCACATTTTCCCCTCCCCGATAATAACCCTCACCGTCTTCCCCTCCCTGATAATAACCCTCACCATCTCCCCCTCCCCGATAATAACCATCACCGTCTTCCCCTCCCAGATAATAACCATCACCGTTTCCCCCTCCCCGATAACCCTCCACATTTTCCCCTCCCCGATAATAACCCTCACCGTCTTCCCCTCCCTGATAATAACCCTCCTCATCTTCCCCTCCCCGATAATAACCCTCACCGTCTTCCCCTCCGTGATAATAACGCTCACTGTCTTTCCCTCCCTGATAATAACCCTCACCATCTTCCCCTCCCAGATAATAACCCTCACCGTCTTCCCCTCCCAGATAATAATCATCACCGTCTCCCCCTCCCCGATAACCCTCCACATTTTCCCCTCCCCGATAATAACCCTCACCGTCTTCCCCTCCCTGATAATTACCCTCACCATCTCCCCCTCCCCGATAATAACCCTCACCGTCTTCCCCTCCCCAATAATAACCCTCACTGTCTTCCCCTCCCCGATAATAACCCTCACCGTCTTCCCCTCCCAGATAATAACCATCACCGTCTCCCCCTCCCCGATAACCCTCCACATCTTCCCCTCCCCAATAATAACCCTCACTGTCTTCCCCTCCCCAATAATAACCCTCACTGTCTTCCCCTCCACAATAATAACCCTCACCGTTTTCCCCTCCCCAATAATAACCCTCACTGTCTTCCCCTCCCCGATAATAACCCTCACCGTCTTCCCCTCCCCGATAATAACCATCACCGTCTCCCCCTCCCCGATAACCCTCCACATCTTCCCCTCCCCGATAATAACCCTCACCGTCTTCCCCTCCCAGATAATAACCATCACCGTCTCCCCCTCCCCGATAACCCTCCACATCTTCCCCTCCCCGATAATAACCCTCACCGTCTTCCCCTCCCAGATAATAACCATCACCGTTTCCCCCTCCCTGATAACCCTCCACATCTTCCCCTCCCCGATAATAACCGTCACCATCTTCCCCTCCCCGATAATAACCCTCCTCCTCTTCCCCTCCCCGATAATAACCCTCACCGTCTCCCCCTCCCCGATAATAACCCTCACCATCTCCCCCTCCCCGATAATAACCCTCACCGTCTTCCTCTCCCCAATAATAACCCTCACCGTTTTCCCCTCCCCAATAATAACCCTCACTGTCTTCCCCTCCCCAATAATAACCCTCACCGTTTTCCCCTCCCGAATAATAACCCTCACCGTTTTCCCCTCCCCAATAATAACCCTCACTGTCTTCCCCTCCCCAATAATAACCCTCACCGTTTTCCCCTCCCCGATAATAACCCTCACCGTTTTCCCCTCCCCAATAATAACCCTCACTGTCTTCCCCTCCACAATAATAACCCTCACTGTTCTCCCCTCCCCGATAATAACCCTCACCGTCTTCCCCTCCCTGATAATAACCCTCACCGTTTTCCCCTCCCCGATAATAACCCTCACCGTCTTCCCCTCCCTGATAATAACCCTCACCGTTTTCCCCTCCCCGATAATAACCGTCACCGTCTTCCCCTCCCTGATAATAACCCTCACCGTCTTCCCCTTCCCGATAATAACCCTCACCGTCTCCCCCTCCCCGATAATAACCCTCACCGTCTCCCCCTCCCCGATAATAACCCTCACCGTCTTCCCCATCCCGATAATAACCCTCACCGTCTCCCCGTCCCCGATAATAACCCTCCTCATCTTCCCCTCCCCGATAATAACCCTCACCGTCTTCCCCTCCGTGATAATAACGCTCACTGACTTCCTCTCCCCGATAATAACCCTCACCATCTTCCCCTCCCCGATAATAACCCTCCTCAGCTTCCCCTCCCCGATAATAACCCTCACCGTCTTCCCCTCCGTGATAATAACGCTCACTGTCTTCCCCTCCCCGATAATAACCCTCCTCAGCTTCCCCTCCCCGATAATAACCCTCACCGTCTTCCCCTCCGTGATAATAACCCTCACCGTCTTCCCCTCCCAGATAATAACCATCACCGTCTCCCCCTCCCCGATAACCCTGCACATTTTCCCCTCCCCGATAATAACCCTCACCGTCTTCCCCTTCCAGATAATAACCATCACCGTCTCCCCCTCCCCGATAACCCCACACATTTTCCCCTCCCCGATAATAACCCTCACCGTCTTCCCCTCCGTGATAATAACCCTCACCGTCTACCCCTCCCAGATAATAACCATCACCGTCTCCCCCTCCCCGATAACCCTCCACATTTTCCCCTCCCCGATAATAACCCTCACCGTCTTCCCCTCCCAGATAATAACCATCACCGTCTCCCCCTCCCCGATAACCCTCCACATTTTCCCCTCCCTGATAATAACCCTCACCATCTTCCCCTCCCCGATAATAACCCTCCTCATCTTCCCCTCCCCGATAATAACCCTCACCGTCTCCCCCTCCCCGATAATAACCCTCACCGTCTTCCTCTCCCCAATAATAACCCTCACTGTCTTCCCCTCCCCAATAATAACCCTCACTGTCTTCCCCTCCCCAATAATAACCCTCACCGTTTTCCCCTCCCCAATAATAACCCTCACTGTCTTCCCCTCCCCAATAATAACCCTCACTGTCTTCCCCTCCCCAATAATAACCCTCACCGTTTTCCCCTCCCCAATAACAACCCTCCTCATCTTCCCCTCCCCGATAATAACCCTCACCGTCTTCCCCTCCCCGATAATAACCCTCACCGTCTTCCCCTCCCCGATTATAACCCTCACCGTCTCCCCCTCCCCGATAACCCTCCACATTTTCCCCTCCCCGATAATAACCCTCACCGTCTTCCCCTCCCAGATAATAACCATCACCGTCTCCCCCTCCCCGATAACCCTCCACATTTTCCCCTCCCTGATAATAACCCTCACCGTCTTCCCCTCCCCGATAATAACCCTCACCGTCTCCCCCTCCCCGATAATAACCCTCACTGTCTTCCCCTCCCCGATAATAACCCTCACCGTCCCCCCCTCCCCGATAACCCTCCACATCTTCCCCTCCCCGATAACCCTCCACGATAATAACTGTCACCGTCTTCCCCTCCCTGATAATAACCCTCCTCATCTTCCCCTCCCTGATAATAATCCTCCTCATCTTCCCCCCCGATATAACCCTCACCGTCTCCCCCTCCCCGATAATAACCCTCACCATCTCCCCCTCCCCGATAATAACCCTCACCGTCTTCCTCTCCCCAATAATAACCCTCACCGTTTTCCCCTCCCCAATAATAACCCTCACTGTCTTCCCCTCCCCGATAATAACCATCACCGTCTTCCCCTCCCAGATAATAACCCTCACCGTCTTCCCCTCCGTGATAATAACCCTCACCGTCTTCCCCTCCCAGATAATAACCATCACCGTCTCCCCCTCCCCGATAACCCTCCACATTTTCCCCTCCCCGATAATAACCCTCACCGTCTTCCCCTCCCTGATAATAACCCTCACCGTCTCCCCCTCCCCGATAATAACCATCACCGTCTTCCCCTCCCAGATAATAACCATCACCGTTTCCCCCTCCCCGATAACCCTCCACATTTTCCCCTCCCCGATAATAACCCTCACCGTGTTCCCCTCCCTGATAATAACCCTCCTCATCTTCCCCTCCCCGATAATAACCCTCACCGTCTTCCCCTCCGTGATAATAACGCTCACTGTCTTCCCCTCCCCGATAATAACCCTCACCATCTTCCCCTCCCCGATAATAACCCTCCTCAGCTTCCCCTCCCCGATATTAACCCTCAGCGTCTTCCCCTCCGTGATAATAACGCTCACTGTCTTCCCCTCCCCGATAATAACCCTCCTCAGCTTCCCCTCCCCGATAATAACCCTCACCGTCTTCCCCTCCGTGATAATAACCCTCACCGTCTTCCCCTCCCAGATAATAATCATCACCGTCTCCCCCTCCCCGATAATAACCCTCCTCATCTTTCCCTTCCCAATAATAACCCTCACCGTCTTCCCCTCCCTGATTATAACCTTCACCTACTCCCCCTCCCCGATAATAACCCTCCTCATCTTCCCTTCCCTGATAATAACCCTCACCGTCTCCCCCTCCCCGATAACCCTCCACACCTTCCCCTCCCCGATAATAACCCTCACCGTCTTCCCCTCCCTGATTATAACCCTCACCGTCTTCCCTCCCCAATAATATCCCTCACAATCTTCTCCCTCCCTGATAATAACCGTCACCGTCTCCCCCTCCCCGATAATAACCCTCACCGTCTTCCCTCCCGATAATAACCCTCACCGTCTCCCCCTCCCCCATAATAACCCTCACCATCTCCCCATCCCAGATAATAATCCTCCACATTTTCCCCTCCCCGATAATAACCCTCACCATCTTCCCCTTCCCGATAATAACCCTCCTCATCTTCCCCACCCGTTAATAACCCTCCTCATCTTCCCCTCCCTGATAATAACCCTCACCGTCTTCCCCTCCCTGATTATAACCCTCACCGTCTCCGCCTCCCCGATAATAACCCTCCTCATCTTCCCCTCCCCGATAATAACCCTCCTCATCTTCCCCTCCCTGATAATAACCCTCACCGTCTTCCCCTCCCCGATAATAACCGTCACCGTCTTCCCCTCCCCGATAATAACCCTCACCGTCTCTCCCTCCCCGATAACCCTCCACATCTTCCCCTCCCCGATAATAACCCTCCTCATCTTCCCCTCCCCGATAATAACCCTCACCGTCTTCCCCTCCGTGATAATAACGCTCACCGTCTTCCCCTCCCTGATTATAACCCTCACCGTCTTTCTCCCCGATAATAATCCTCACCGTCTTCCCTCCCCAATAATAACCCTCACCGTCTTCCCCTCCGTGATAATAACCCTCACCGTCTTCCCCTCCCCGATAATAACCCTCACCGTCTTCCCCTCCCCGATAATAACCCTCACCGTCTCCCCTCCCCGATAATAACCCTCACCGTCTTCCCCTCCCCGATTATAACCCTCACCCTCTTCCCCTCCCCAATAATAACCCTCACCATCTTCTCCCTCCCTGAGAATAACCCTCTCCGTCTTCCCCTCCCGATAATAACCCTCACCGTCTCCCCTCCCCGATAATAACCCTCACCGTCTCCCCCTCCCCGATAATAACCCTCACCGTCTCCCCCTCCCCGATAATAACCCTCACTGTCTTCCCCTCCCCGATAATAACCCTCCCCGTCCCCCCCTCCCCGATAACCCTCCACATCTTCCCCTCCCCGATAACCCTCCACGATAATAACTGTCACCGTCTTCCCCTCCCTGATAACAACCCTCCTCATCTTCCCCTCCCTGATAATAATCCTCCTCATCTTCCCCCCCCGATAATAACCCTTACCGTCTCCCCCTCCCCGATAATAACCCTCACCATCTCCCCCTCCCCGATAATAACCCTCACCGTCTTCCTCTCCCCAATAATAACCCTCACCGTTTTCCCCTCCCCAATAATAACCCTCACTGTCTTCCACTCCCCGATAATAACCATCACCGTCTTCCCCTCCCAGATAATAACCCTCACCGTCTTCCCCTCCGTGATAATAACCCTCACCGTCTTCCCCTCCCAGATAATAACCATCACCGTCTCCCCCTCCCCGATAACCCTCCACATTTTCCCCTCCCCGATAATAACCCTCACCGTCTTCCCCTCCCTGATAATAACCCTCACCGTCTCCCCCTCCCCGATAATAACCATCACCGTCTTCCCCTCCCAGATAATAACCATCACCGTTTCCCCCTCCCCGATAACCCTCCACATTTTCCCCTCCCCGATAATAACCCTCACCATCTTCCCCTCCCAGATAATAACCCTCACCGTCTTTTCCTCCCAGATAATAATCATCACCGTCTCCCCCTCCCCGATAACCCTCCACATTTTCCCCTCCCCGATAATAACCCTCACTGTCTTCCCCTCCCCAATAATAACCCTCACTGTCTTCCCCTCCCCGATAATAACCCTCACCGTCTTCCCCTCCCAGATAATAACCATCACCGTTTCCCCCTCCCTGATAACCCTCCACATCTTCCCCTCCCCGATAATAACCCTCACCGTCTTCCCCTCCCAGATAATAACCATCACCGTTTCCCCCTCCCTGATAACCCTCCACATCTTCCCCTCCCCGATAATAACCCTCACCGTCTTCCCCTCCCAGATAATAACCATCACCGCCTTCCCCTCCCCGATAATAACCCTCCTCCTCTTCCCCTCCCCGATAATAACCCTCACCGTCTCCCCCTCCCCGATAATAACCCTCACCGTCTCCCCCTCCCCGATAATAACCCTCACCGTCTTCCTCTCCCCAATAATAACCCTCACCGTCTTCCCCTCCCCAATAATAACCCTCACCGTTTTCCCCTCCCGAATAATAACCCTCACTGTCTTCCCCTCCCCGATAATAACCCTCACCGTTTTCCCCTCCCCAATAATAACCCTCACTGTCTTCCCCTCCACAATAATAACCCTCACTGTTCTCCCCTCCCCGATAATAACCCTCACCGTCTTCCCCTCCCTGATAATAACCCTCACCGTTTTCCCCTCCCCGATAATAACCGTCACCGTCTTCCCCTCCCTGATAATAACCCTCACCGTCTTCCCCTTCCCGATTATAACCCTCACCATCACCCCTCCCCAATAATAACCCTCATCGTCTCCCCCTCCCCGATAATAACCCTCCACATCTTCCTGTCGCCGATAATAACCGTCATCGTCTGCCCCTCCCTGATAATAACCCTCCACATCTACCCCTCTCCGATAATAACCCTCCACATCTTCCCCCACCCCGATAATAATCTTCACCCTCTTCCCCACCCCAATAATAACCCTCACTGTCTTCCCCTCCCCGATAATAACCCTCACCGTCTTCTCCCTCCCTGATAATAACCCTCACCGTCTTCCCCTCCCCAATAATAACCCTCACCATCTTCTCCCTCCCTGATAATAACCCTCACCATCTTCTCCCTCCCTGATAATAACCCTCACCGTCTTTCACTCCCCAATAATAGCCTTCACCGTCTCCCCCTCCCCGATAATAACCCTCACCATCTTCTCCCTCCCTGATAATAACCCTCACCGTCTTCCCCTCCCCAATAATAACCCTCATCATCTTCTCCCTCCCTGATAATAACCCTCACCGTCTCCCCCTCCCCGATAATAATCCTCACCGTCTTCCCCCCCGATAATAACCCTCACTGTCTTCCCCTCCCCGATAATAACACTCACCGTCTCCCCCTCCCCGATAACCCTCCACATTTTCCCCTCCCCGATAATCATCCTCACCGTCTTCCCCTCCCCGATAATAACCCTCCCCGTCTCCCCCTCCCCGATAACCCTCCACATCTTCCCCTCCCCGATAACCCTCCACGATAATAACCGTCACCGACTTCCCCTCCCTGATAATAACCCTCCTCACCTTCCCCTTCCTGATAATAACCCTCCTCATCTTCCCCCCCGATAATAACCCTCACCGTCTCCCCCTCCCCGATAATAACCCTCACCATCTCCCCCTCCCCGATAATAACCCTCACCGTCTTCCTCTCCCCAATAATAACCCTCAACGTTTTCCCCTCCCCAATAATAACCCTCACTGTCTTCCCCTCCCTGATAATCCCCCACATTTTCCCCTCCCCGATAATAACCCTCACCATCTCCCCCTCCCCGATAATAACCCTCACCGTCTTCCTCTCCCCAATAATAACCCTCAACGTTTTCCCCTCCCCAATAATAACCCTCACCGTCTTCCCCTCCCTGATAATAACCGTCACCGTCTTCCCCTCCCAGATAATAACCCTCACCGTCTCCCCCTCCCCGATAATAACCCTCACCGTCTTCCCCTCCCTGATAATAACCCTCCACATCTTCCCCTCCCTGATAATAACCGTCACCATCTTCCCCTCCCCGATAAAAACCCTCACCGTCTCCCCCTCCCCGATAATAACCCTCACCGTCTCCCCCTCACCGATAATAACCCTCACCGTCTTCCCCTCCCCAATAATAACCCTCACCGTTTTCCCCTCCCCGATTATAACCCTCACCGTCTTCCCCTCCCCGATAATAACCCTCACCGTCTTCCCCTCCCCGATTATAACCCTCACCGTCTTCCCCTCCCCGATAATAACCCTCACCGTCTTCCCCTCCCCGATTATAACCCTCTCCGTCTTCCCCTCCCGATAATAACCCTCACCGTCTCCCCTCCCCGATAATAACCCTCACCGTCTCCCCCTCCCCGATAATAACCCTCACCGTCTTCCCCCCCGATAATAACCCTCACTGTCTTCCCCTACCCGATAATAACCCTCACATTCTCCCCCTCCCCGATAACCCTCCACATTTTCCCCTCCCCGATAATAACCGTCACCATCTTCCCCTCCCCGATAACCCTCCACGATAATAACCGTCACCGTCTTCCCCTCCCTGATAATAACCCTCCTCATCTTCCCCTCCCTGATAATAACCCTCCTCATCTTCCCCCCCGATAATAACCCTCACCGTCTCCCCCTCCCCGATAATTACCCTCACCATCTCCCCCTCCCCGATAATAACCCTCACCGTCTTCCTCTCCCCAATAATAACCCTCACCGTTTTCCCCTCCCCGATAATAGCCCTCACCGTCTTCCCCTCCCAGATAATAACCATCACCGTCTCCCCCTCCCCGATAACCCTCCACATTTTCCCCTCCCCGATAATAACCCTCACCGTCTTCCCCTCCCAGATAATAACCATCACCGTCTCCCCCTCCCTGATAATAACACTCACCGTCTCCCCCTCCCCGATAATAACCCTCACCGTCTCCCCCTCCCCGATAATAACCCTCACCGTCTTCCCCTCCCAGATAATAACCATCACCGTTTCCCCCTCCCTGATAACCCTCCACATCTTCCCCTCCCCGATAATAACCGTCACCATCTTCCCCTCCCCAATAATAACCCTCACTGTCTTCCCCTCCCCAATAATAACCCTCACCGTCTTCCCCTCCCCAATAATAACCCTCAGCGTTCTCCCCTCCCCGATAATAACCCTCAAAGTCTTTCCCTCCCCAATTGTAGCCTTCACCGTCTCCCCCTCCCCGATAATAATCCTCCACGTCAACTCCTCCCCGATAATAATCCACACCCTCTTCCCCCTCCCCGATAATAACCCTCCACATCTTCCCCTCCCCGATAACCCTCCACGATAATAACCGTCACCGACTTCCCCTCCCTGACAATAGCCCTCCTCATCTTCCCCCCCGATAATAACCCTCACCGTATCCCCCTCCCCGATAATAACCCTCACCGTCTTCCCCTCCCTGATAATAACCGTCACCGTCTCCCCCTCCCCGATAATAATCCTCACCGTCTTCCCCTCCCCAATAATAACCCTCACCGTTTTCCCCTCCCCAATAATAACCCTCACTGTCTTCCCCTCCCCGAGAATAACCCTCACCGTCTTCCCCTCCCTGATAATAACCGTCACCGTCTCCCCCTCCCCGATAATAATCCTCACCGTCTCCCCCTCCCCGATAATAATCCTCACCGTCTTCCCCTCCCCAATAATAACCCTCACTGTCTTCCCCTCCCCGAGAATAACCCTCACCGTCTCCCCCTCCACGATAATAATCCTCACCGTCTTCACCCCCGATAATAACCCTCACCGTCTCCCCCTCCCCGATAATAACCCTCACCATCTCCCCCTCCCCGATAATAACCCTCACCGTCTTCTCCCTCCCCGAGAATAACCCTCACCGTCTCCCCCTCCACGATAATAATCCTCACCGTCTTCACCCCCGATAATAACCCTCACCGTCTCCCCCTCCCCGATAATAACCCTCACCATCTCCCCCTCCCCGATAATAACCCTCACCGTCTTCTCCCTCCCTGATAATAACCCTCACCGTCTTTCCCTCCCCAATAATAGCCTTCACCGTCTCCCCCTCCCCGATAAGAACCCTCACCGTCTTCCCCTCCCCGATAATAACCGTCACCGTCTGTCCCCTCCCTGATAATAACCCTCACCGTCTTTCCCTCCCCAATAATAGCCTTCACCGTCTCCCCCTCCCCGATAAGAACCCTCACCGTCTTCCCCTCCCCGATAATAACCGTCACCGTCTGTCCCCTCCCTGATAATAACCCTCACCGTCTTCCCCTCCCCAATAATAACCCTCATCATCTTCTCCCTCCCTGATAATAACCCTCACCGTCTCCCCCTCCCCGATAATAATCCTCACCGTCTTCACCCCCGATAATAACCCTCACCGTCTCCCCCTCCCCGATAATAACCCTCACCGTCTTCCCCCCCGATAATAACCCTCACTGTCTTCCCCTCCCCGATAATAACCCTCACCATCTCCCCCTCCCCGATAATAACCCTCACCGTCTTCCCCCCCGATAATAACCCTCACCATCTCCCCCTCCCCGATAATAACCCTCACTGTCTTCCCCTCCCCGATAATAACCCTCACCGTCTCCCCCTCCCCGATAACCCTCCACATTTTCCCCTCCCCGATAATCATCCTCACCGTCTTCCCCTCCCCGATAATAACCCTCCCCGTCTGCCCCTCCCCGATAACCCTCCACATCTTCCCCTCCCCGATAACCCTCCATGATAATAACCGTCACCGACTTCCCCTCCCTGATAATAACCCTCCTCATCTTCCCCCCCGATAATAACCCTCACCGTCTCCCCCTCCCCGATAATAACCCTCACCGTTTTCCCCTCCCCAATAATAACCCTCACTGTCTTCCCCTCCCCGATAATAACCCTCACCGTCTTCCCCTCCCAGATAATAACCATCACCGTCTTCCCCTCCCTGATAATAACCGTCACCGTCTTCCCCTCCCTGATAATAACCCTCACCGTCTTCCCCTCCCTGATAATAACCCTCACCGTCTTCCCCTCCCTGATAATAACCCTCCACATCTCCCCCTCCCAGATAATAACCATCACCGTCTCCCCCTCCCCGATAATAACCCTCACCATCTCCCCCTCCCCGATAATAACCCTCACCGTCTTCCTCTCCCCAAAAATAAGCCTCACCATCTTCCCCTCCCCAATAATAACCCTCGCTGTCTTCCCCTCCCCAATAATAACCCTCACCGTTTTCCCCTCCCCAATAACAACCCTCCTCATCTTCCCCTCCCCGATAATAACCCTCACCGTCTTCCCCTCCCCGATTATAACCCTCACCGTCTTCCCCTCCCCAATAATAACCCTCACCATCTTCTCCCTCCCCAATCACAACCCTCCTCATCTTCCCCTCCCCGATTATAACCCTCACCGTCTTCCCCTCCCCGATAATAACCCTCACCGTCTCCCCATCCCCGATAATAACCCTCACCGTCTTCCCCCCCGATAATAACCCTCACCGTCTCCCCATCCCCGATAATAACCCTCACCGTCTTCCCCCCCGATAATAACCCTCACTGTCTTCCCCTCCCCGATAACCCTCCACATTTTCCCCTCCCCGATAATAACCCTCCCCGTCTCCCCCTCCCCGATAACCCTCCACATCTTCCCCTCCCCGATAACCCTCCACGATAATAACCGTCACCGTCTTCCCCTCCCTGATAATAACCCTCCTCATCTTCCCCCCCGATAATAACCATCACCGTCTCCCCCTCCCCGATAATTACCCTCACCATCTCCCCCTCCCCGATAATAACCCTCACCGTCTTCCTCTCCCCAATAATAACCCTCACCGTTTTCCCCTCCCCAATAATAACCCTCACTGTCTTCGCCTCCCCGATAATAACCCTCACCGTCTTTCCCTCCCAGATAATAACCATCACCGTCTCCCCCTCCCCGATAACCCTCCACATTTTCCCCTCTCGATGATAACCCTCACCGTCTTCCCCTCCCCGATAATAACACTCACCGTCTCCCCCTCTCCGATAATAACCCTCACCATCTTCCCCTCCCAGATAATAACCATCACCGTTTCCCCCTCCCTGATAACCCTCCACATTTTCCCCTCCACGATAATCACCCTCCACATCTTCCCCTCCCTGATAATAACCGTCACCATCTTCCCCTCCCCGATAATAACCCTCACCGTCTCCCCCTCCCCGATAATAACCCTCACCATCTCCCCCTCCCCGATAATAACCCTCACCGTCTTCCTCTCCCCAAAAATAACCCTCGCTGTCTTCCCCTCCCCAATAATAACCCTCACCGTTTTCCCCTCCCCAATAACAACCCTCCTCATCTTCCCCTCCCCGATAATAACCCTCACCGTCTTCCCCTCCCCGATAATAACCCTCACCGTCTTCCCCTCCCCGATTATAACCCTCACCGTCTTCCCCTCCCCAATAATAACCCTCACCATCTTCTCCCTCCCCAATAACAACCCTCCTCATCTTCCCCTCCCCGATAATAACCCTCACCGTCTTTCCCTCCCAGATAATAACCATCACCGTCTCCCCCTCCCCGATAACCCTCCACATTTTCCCCTCTCGATGATAACCCTCACCGTCTCCCCCTCTCCGATAATAACCCTCACCATCTTCCCCTCCCAGATAATAACCATCACCGTTTCCCCCTCCCTGATAACCCTCCACATTTTCCCCTCCACGATAATCACCCTCCACATCTTCCCCTCCCTGATAATAACCGTCACCATCTTCCCCTCCCCGATAATAACCCTCACCGTCTCCCCCTCCCCGATAATAATCCTCACCGTCTCCCCCTCCCTGATAATAACCCTCACCGTCTTCCCCCCCGATAATAACCCTCACTGTCTTCCCCTCCCCGATAATAACCCTCACCTTCTCCCCCTCCCCGATAACCCTCCACATTTTCCCCTCCCCGATAATAACCCTCACCTTCTCCCCCTCCCCGAAAACCCTCCACATCTTCCCCTGCCCGATAACCCTCCACGATAATAACCGTCACCGTCTTCCCCTCCCTGATAATAACCCTCCTCATCTTCCCCCCCGATAATAACCCTCACCGTCTCCCCCTCCCCGATAATTACCCTCACCGTCTCCCCCTCCCCGATAATAACCCTCACCGTCTCCCCCTCCCCGATAATAACCCTCACCGTCTTCCTCTCCCCGATAATAACCCTCACCGTTTTCCCCTCCCCAATAATAACCCTCACCGTCTTCCCCTCCCTGATAATAACACTCACCGTCTCCCCCTCCCCGATAATAACCATCACCGTCTTCCCCTCTCCGATAATAACCGTCACCATCTTCCCCTCCCCGATAATAACCCTCCTCCTCTTCCCCTCCCCGCTAATAACCCTCACCGTCTCCCCCTCCCCGATAATTACCCTCACCATCTCCCCCTCCCCGATAATTACCCTCACCATCTCCCCCTCCCCGATAATAACCCTCACCATCTTCCCCTCCTAGATAATAACCATCACCGTCTCCCCCTCCCCGATAACCCTCCACATTTTCCCCTCCCAGATAATAACCATCACCGTTTCCCCCTCCCTGATAACCCTCCACATTTTCCCCTCCCTGATAATAACCCTCCACATCTTCCCCTCCCCGATAATAACCGTCACCGTCATCCCCTTCCCGATAATAACCCTCCACATCTTCCCCTCCCCGATAATAACCCTCACCGTCTTCCCCTCCCAGATAATAACCATCACCGTTTCCCCCTCCCTGATAACCCTCCACATCTTCCCCTCCCCGATAATAACCCTCACCGTCTTCCCCTCCCCGATAATAACCCTCACCGTCTTCCCCTCCCCGATTATAACCCTCTCCGTCTTCCCCTCCCGATAATAACCCTCACCGTCTCCCCTCCCCGATAATAATCCTCACCGTCTCCCCCTCCCTGATAATAACCCTCACCGTCTTCCCCCCCGATAATAACCCTCACTGTCTTCCCCTCCCCGATAATAACCCTCACCGTCTTCCCCTCCCCGATTATAACCCTCTCCGTCTTCCCCTCCCGATAATAACCCTCACCTTCTCCCCCTCCCCGATAACCCTCCACATTTTCCCCCCCTCCCCGATAACCCTCCACATTTTCCCCTCCCCGATAATAACCCTCCCCGTCTCCCCCTCCCCGATAACCCTCCACATCTTCCCCTGCCCGATAACCCTCCACGATAATAACCGTCACCGTCTTCCCCTCCCTGATAATAACCCTCCTCATCTTCCCCCCCGATAATAACCCTCACCGTCTCCCCCTCCCCGATAATTACCCTCACCGTCTCCCCCTCCCCGATAATAACCCTCACCGTCTTCCTCTCCCCAATAATAACCCTCACCGTCTTTCCCTCCCAGATAATAACCATCACCGTCTCCCCCTCCCCGATAACCCTCCACATTTTCCCCTCCCCGATAATAACCCTCACCGTCTTCCCCTCCCTGATAATAACACTCACCGTCTCCCCCTCCCCGATAATAACCATCACCGTCTTCCCCTCTCCGATAATAACCGTCACCATCTTCCCCTCCTCGCTAATAACCCTCACCGTCTCCCCCTCCCCGATAATTACCCTCACCATCTCCCCCTCCCCGATAATAACCCTCACCGTCTTCCTCTCCCCAATAAAAACCCTCACCGTTTTCCCCTCCTGATAATAACCATCACTGTCTTCCCCTCCCCGATAATAACCCTCACCATCTTCCCCTCCTAGATAATAACCATCACCGTCTCCCCCTCCCCGATAACCCTCCACATTTTCCCCTCCCAGATAATAACCATCACCGTTTCCCCCTCCCTGATAACCCTCCACATTTTCCCCTCCCCGATAATAACCCTCACCGTCTTCCCCTCCCTGATAATAACCCTCCACATCTTCCCCTCCCCGATAATAACCGTCACCGTCATCCCCTTCCCGATAATAACCCTCCACATCTTCCCCTCCCCGATAATAACCCTCACCGTCTTCCCCTCCCAGATAATAACCATCACCGTTTCCCCCTCCCTGATAACCCTCCACATCTTCCCCTCCCCGATAATAACCGTCACCATCTTCCCCTCCCCGATAATAACCCTCCTCCTCTTCCCCTCCCCGATAATAACCCTCACCGTCTCCCCCTCCCCGATAATAACCCTCACCGTCTTCCTCTCCCCAATAATAACCCTCACCGTCTTCCTCTCCCCGATAATAACCCTCCTCCTCTTCCCCTCCCCGATAATAACCCTCACCGTCTCCACCTCCCCGATAATAACCCTCACCGTCTCCCCCTCCCCGATAATAACCCTCACCGTCTTCCTCTCCCCAATAATAACCCTCACCATCTCCCCCTCCCCGATAATAACCCTCACCGTCTTCCTCTCCCCAATAATAACCCTCACCGTTTTCCCCTCCCCAATAATAACCCTCACCGTCTCCCCCTCCCCGATAATAACCCTCACCGTCTTCCTCTCCCCAATAATAACCCTCACCATCTCCCCCTCCCCGATAATAACCCTCACTGTCTTCCCCTCCCCAATAATAACCCTCACCGTTTTCCCCTCCCCAATAATAACCCTCACTGTCTTCCCCTCCCCGATAATAACCCTCAGCGTTCTCCCCTCCCCGATAATAACCCTCACCGTCTTCCCCTCCCTGATAATAACCCTCACCGTTTTCCCCTCCCCAATAATAACCCTCACTGTCTTCCCCTCCCCAATAATAACCCTCACCGTTCTCCCCTCCCCGATAATAACCCTCACCGTCTTCCCCTCCCTGGTAATAACCCTCACCGTTTTCCCCTCCCCGATAATAACCGTCACCGTCTTCCCCTCCCTGATAATAACCCTCACCGTCTTCCCCTTCCCGATAATAACCCTCACCGTCTCCCCCTCCCCGATAATAACCCTCACCGTCTTCCCCTTCCCGATAATAACCCTCACCTTCTCCCCGTCCCCGATAATAACCCTCACCATCTTCCCCTCCCCGACAATAACCCTCCTCAGCTTCCCCTCCCCGATAATAACCCTCACCGTCTTCCCCTCCGTGATAATAACCCTCACCGTCTTCCCCTCCCAGATAATAACCATCACCGTCTCCCCGTCCCCGATAACCCTCCACATTTTCCCCTCCCCGATAATAACCCTCACCGTCTTCCCCTCTCCAATAATAACCCTCGCTGTCTTCCCCTCCTCGATAATAACCCTCACCGTCTTCCCCTCCCCGATAATAACCCTCACCGTCTTCCCCTCCCCGATTATAATCCTCTCCGACTTCCCCTCGCGATAATAACCCTCACCGTCTCACCTCCCCGATAATAACCCTCACCTTCTCCCCCTCCCTGATAATAATCCTCACCATCTTCCCCTCCCCAATAATAACCCTCCTCATCTTCCCCTCCCCGATAATAACCCTCACCGTCTTCCCCTCCGTGATAATAACGCTCACTGACTTCCTCTCCCCGATAATAACCCTCACCATCTTCCCCTCCCCGATACTAACCCTCACCGTTTTCCCCTCCCCGATAATAACCGTCACCGTCTTCCCCTCCCTGATAATAACCCTCACCGTCTTCCCCTCCCAGATAATAACCATCACCGTCTCCCCGTCCCCGATAACCCTCCACATTTTCCCCTCCCCGATAATAACCCTCACCGTCTTCCCCTCTCCAATAATAACCCTCGCTGTCTTCCCCTCCTCGATAATAACCCTCACCGTCTTCCCCTCCCCGATAATAACCCTCACCGTCTTCCCCTCCCCGATTATAATCCTCTCCGACTTCCCCTCGCGATAATAACCCTCACCGTCTCACCTCCCCGATAATAACCCTCACCTTCTCCCCCTCCCTGATAATAATCCTCACCATCTTCCCCTCCCCAATAATAACCCTCCTCATCTTCCCCTCCCCGATAATAACCCTCACCGTCTTCCCCTCCGTGATAATAACGCTCACTGACTTCCTCTCCCCGATAATAACCCTCACCATCTTCCCCTCCCCGATAATAACCCTCACCGTCCCCCCCTCCCCGATAACCCTCCACATTTTCCCCTCCCCGATAATAACCCTCACCGCCTTCCCCTCCCCGATAATAACCATCCCCGTCCCCCCCTCCCCGATAACCCTCCACATCTTCCCCTCCCCGATAACCCTCCACGATAATATCCGTCACCGTCTTCCCCTCACTGATAACAACCCTCCTCATCTTCCCCTCCCCGATAATAATCCTCACCATCTTCCCCTCCCCGATAATAACCCTCCTCAGCTTCCCCTCCCCGATAATAACCCTCACCGTCTTCCCCTCCGTGATAATAACCATCACCGTCTCCCCGTCCCCGATAACCCTCCACATTTTCCCCTCCCCGATAATAACCCTCCTCAGCTTCCCCTCCCCGATAATAACCCTCACCGTCTTCCCCTCCGTGATAATAACCCTCACCGTCTCCCTCTCCCCAATAATAACCCTCACCGTTTTCCCCTCCCCAATAATAACCCTCACTGTCTTCCCCTCCCCGATAATAACCATCACCGTCTTCCCCTCCCAGATAATAACCCTCACCGTCTTCCCCTCCCAGATAATAACCATCACCGTCTTCCCCTCCCAGATAATAACCATCACCGTCTCCCCCTCCCCGATAACCCTCCACATCTTCCACTCCCCAATAATAACCCTCACTGTCTTCCCCTCCCCGATAATAACCCTCACCGTCTTCCCCTCCCAGATAATAACCATCACCGTTTCCCCCTCCCTGATAACCCTCCACATCTTCCCCTCCCCGATAATAACCCTCACCGTCTTCCCCTCCCAGATAATAATCATCACCGTTTCCCCCTCCCTGATAACCCTCCACATCTTCCCCTCCCCGATAATAACCGTCACCATCTTCCCCTCCCCGATAATAACCCTCCTCCTCTTCCCCTCCCCGATAATAACCCTCACCGTCTCCCCCTCCCCGATAATAACCCTCACCATCTCCCCCTCCCCGATAATAACCCTCACCGTCTTCCTCTCCCCAATAATAACCCTCACCGTTTTCCCCTCCCGAATAATAACCCTCACTGTCTTCCCCTCCCCGATAATAACCCTCACCGTTTTCCCCTCCACAATAATAACCCTCACTGTTCTCCCCTCCCCGATAATAACCCTCACCGTCTTCCCCTCCCTGATAATAACCCTCACCGTTTTCCCCTCCCCGATAATAACCGTCACCGTCTTCCCCTCCCTGATAATAACCCTCACCGTCTTCCCCTTCCCGATAATAACCCTCACCGTCTCCCCGTCCCCGATAATAACCCTCCTCATCTTCCCCTCCCCGATAATAACCCTCACCGTCTTCCCCTCCGTGATAATAACGCTCACTGTCTTCCCCTCCCCGATAATAACCCTCACCGTCTTCCACTCCGTGATAATAACGCTCACTGACTTACTCTCCCCGATAATAACCCTCACCATCTTCCCCTCCCCGATAATAACCCTCCTCAGCTTCCCCTCCCCGATAATAACCCTCACCGTCTTGCCCTCCGTGATAATAACGCTCACTGTCTTCCCCTCCCCGATAATAACCCTCCTCAGCTTCCCCTCCCGATAATAACCCTCACCGTCTTCCCCTCCGTGATAATAACCCTCACCGTCTACCCCTCCCAGATAATAACCATCACCGTCTCCCCCATCCCGATAACCCTCCACATTTTCCCATCCCCGATAATAACCATCACCGTCTCCCCCTCCCCGATAACCCTCCACATTTTCCCCTCCCCGATAATAACCCTCACCGTCTTCCCCTCCCAGATAATAACCATCACCGTCTCCCCCTCCCCGATAACCCTCCACATTTTCCCCTCCCTGATAATAACCCTCACCATCTTCCCCTCCCCGATAATAACCCTCCTCATCTTCCCCTCCCCGATAATAACCCTCACCGTCTCCCCCTCCCCGATAATAACCCTCACCATCTCCCCCTCCCCGATAATAACCCTCACCGTCTTCCTCTCCCCAATAATAACCCTCACTGTCTTCCCCTCCCCAATAATAACCCTCACCGTCTCCCCCTCCCCGATAATAACCCTCACCGTCTCCCCCTCCCCGATAATAACCCTCACCGTCTTCCTCTCCCCAATAATAACCCTCACCGTTTTCCCCTCCCCAATAATAACCCTCACTGTCTTCCCCTCCCCGATAATAACCCTCACTGTCTTCCCCTCCACAATAATAACCCTCACTGTTCTCCCCTCCCCGATAATAACCCTCACCGTCTTCCCCTCCCTGATAATAACCCTCACCGTTTTCCCCTCCCCGATAATAACCCTCACCGTCTTCCCCTCCCTGATAATAACCCTCACCGTTTTCCCCTCCCCGATAATAACCGTCACCGTCTTCCCCTCCCTGATAATAACCCTCACCGTCTTCCCCTTCCCGATAATAACCCTCACCGTCTCCCCCTCCCCGATAATAACCCTCACCGTCTCCCCCTCCCCGATAATAACCCTCACCGTCTTCCCCATCCCGATAATAACCCTCACCGTCTCCCCGTCCCCGATAATAACCCTCCTCATCTTCCCCTCCCCGATAATAACCCTCACCGTCTTCCCCTCCGTGATAATAACGCTCACTGACTTCCTCTCCCCGATAATAACCCTCACCATCTTCCCCTCCCCGATAATAACCCTCCTCAGCTTCCCCTCCCCGATAATAACCCTCACCGTCTTCCCCTCCGTGATAATAACGCTCACTGTCTTCCCCTCCCCGATAATAACCCTCCTCAGCTTCCCCTCCCCGATAATAACCCTCACCGTCTTCCCCTCCGTGATAATAACCCTCACCGTCTTCCCCTCCCAGATAATAACCATCACCGTCTCCCCCTCCCCGATAACCCTGCACATTTTCCCCTCCCCGATAATAACCCTCACCGTCTTCCCCTTCCAGATAATAACCATCACCGTCTCCCCCTCCCCGATAACCCCACACATTTTCCCCTCCCCGATAATAACCCTCACCGTCTTCCCCTCCGTGATAATAACCCTCACCGTCTACCCCTCCCAGATAATAACCATCACCGTCTCCCCCTCCCCGATAACCCTCCACATTTTCCCCTCCCCAATAATAACCATCACCGTCTCCCCCTCCCCGATAACCCTCCACATTTTCCCCTCCCCGATAATAACCCTCACCGTCTTCCCCTCCCAGATAATAACCATCACCGTCTCCCCCTCCCCGATAACCCTCCACATTTTCCCCTCCCTGATAATAACCCTCACCATCTTCCCCTCCCCGATAATAACCCTCCTCATCTTCCCCTCCCCGATAATAACCCTCACCGTCTCCCCCTCCCCGATAATAACCCTCACCGTCTTCCTCTCCCCAATAATAACCCTCACCGTTTTCCCCTCCCCAATAATAACCCTCACTGTCTTCCCCTCCCCAATAACAACCCTCCTCATCTTCCCCTCCCCGATAATAACCCTCACCGTCTTCCCCTCCCCGATAATAACCCTCACCGTCTTCCCCTCCCCGATTATAACCCTCACCGTCTCCCCCTCCCCGATAACCCTCCACATTTTCCCCTCCCCGATAATAACCCTCACCGTCTTCCCCTCCCAGATAATAACCATCACCGTCTCCCCCTCCCCGATAACCCTCCACATTTTCCCCTCCCTGATAATAACCCTCACCGTCTTCCCCTCCCGATAATAACCCTCACCGTCTTCCCCTCCCCAATAATAACCCTCACCGTCTCCCCCTCCCCGATAATAACCCTCACCGTCTCCCCCTCCCCGATAATAACCCTCACTGTCTTCCCCTCCCCGATAATAACCCTCACCGTCCCCCCCTCCCCGATAACCCTCCACATCTTCCCCTCCCCGATAATAACTGTCACCGTCTTCCCCTCCCTGATAACAACCCTCCTCATCTTCCCCTCCCTGATAATAATCCTCCTCATCTTCCCCCCCGATATAACCCTCACCGTCTCCCCCTCCCCGATAATAACCCTCACCATCTCCCCCTCCCCGATAATAACCCTCACCGTCTTCCTCTCCCCAATAATAACCCTCACCGTTTTCCCCTCCCCAATAATAACCCTCACTGTCTTCCCCTCCCCGATAATAGCCCTCACCGTCTTCCCCTCCGTGATAATAACCCTCACCGTCTTCCCCTCCGTGATAATAACCATCACCGTCTTCCCCTCCCAGATAATAACCCTCACCGTCTTCCCCTCCGTGATAATAACCCTCACCGTCTTCCCCTCCCAGATAATAACCATCACCGTCTCCCCCTCCCCGATAACCCTCCACATTTTCCCCTCCCCGATAATAACCCTCACCGTCTCCCCCTCCCCGATAATAACCATCACCGTCTTCCCCTCCCAGATAATAACCAGCACCGTTTCCCCCTCCCCGATAACCCTCCACATTTTCCCCTCCCCGATAATAACCCTCACCGTCTTCCCCTCCGTGATAATAACGCTCACTGTCTTCCCCTCCCCGATAATAACCCTCACCATCTTCCCCTCCCCGATAATAACCCTCCTCAGCTTCCCCTCCCCGATATTAACCCTCAGCGTCTTCCCCTCCGTGATAATAACGCTCACTGTCTTCCCCTCCCCGATAATAACCCTCCTCAGCTTCCCCTCCCCGATAATAACCCTCACCGTCTTCCCCTCCGTGATAATAACCCTCACCGTCTTCCCCTCCCAGATAATAATCATCACCGTCTCCCCCTCCCCGATAACCCTCCACATTGTCTCCTCCCCGATAATAACCCTCACCGTCTTCCCCTCCCTGATAATAACCCTCACCGTGTTCCCCCCCGATAATAACCCTCACCGTCTCCCCCTCCCCGATAATAACCCTCCTCATCTTTCCCTTCCCAATAATAACCCTCACCGTCTTCCCCTCCCTGATTATAACCCTCACCTACTCCCCCTCCCCGATAATAACCCTCCTCATCTTCCCTTCCCTGATAATAACCCTCACCGTCTCCCCCTCCCCGATAACCCTCCACACCTTCCCCTCCCCGATAATAACCCTCACCGTCTTCCCCTCCCTGATTATAACCCTCACCGTCTTCCCTCCCCAATAATATCCCTCACAATCTTCTCCCTCCCTGATAATAACCGTCACCGTCTCCCCCTCCCCGATAATAACCCTCACCGTCTTCCCTCCCGATAATAACCCTCACCGTCTCCCCCTCCCCCATAATAACCCTCACCATCTCCCCATCCCAGATAATAATCCTCCACATTTTCCCCTCCCCGATAATAACCCTCACCATCTTCCCCTTCCCGATAATAACCCTCCTCATCTTCCCCACCCGTTAATAACCCTCCTCATCTTCCCCTCCCTGATAATAACCCTCACCGTCTTCCCCTCCCTGATTATAACCCTCACCGTCTCCGCCTCCCCGATAATAACCCTCCTCATCTTCCCCTCCCCGATAATAACCCTCCTCATCTTCCCCTCCCTGATAATAACCCTCACCGTCTTCCCCTCCCCGATAATAACCGTCACCGTCTTCCCCTCCCCGATAATAACCCTCACCGTCTCTCCCTCCCCGATAACCCTCCACATCTTCCCCTCCCCGATAATAACCCTCCTCATCTTCCCCTCCCCGATAATAACGCTCACCGTCTTCCCCTCCCTGATTATAACCCTCACCGTCTTTCTCCCCGATAATAATCCTCACCGTCTTCCCTCCCCAATAATAACCCTCACCGTCTTCCCCTCCGTGATAATAACCCTCACCGTCTTCCCCTCCCCGATAATAACCCTCACCGTCTTCCCCTCCCCGATAATAACCCTCCCCGTCCCCCCCTCCCCGATAACCCTCCACATCTTCCCCTCCCCGATAACCCTCCACGATAATAACCGTCACCGTCTTCCCCTCCCTGATAACAACCCTCCTCATCTTCCCCTCCCTGATAATAATCCTCCTCATCTTCCCCCCCCGATAATAACCCTCACCGTCTCCCCCTCCCCGATAATAACCCTCACCATCTCCCCCTCCCCGATAATAACCCTCACCATCTCCCCCTCCCCGATAATAACCCTCACCGTCTTCCTCTCCCCAATAATAACCCTCACCGTTTTCCCCTCCCCAATAATAACCCTCACTGTCTTCCCCTCCCCGATAATAACCATCACCGTCTTCCCCTCCCAGATAATAACCCTCACCGTCTTCCCCTCCGTGATAATAACCCTCACCGTCTTCCCCTCCCAGATAATAACCATCACCGTCTCCCCCTCCCCGATAACCCTCCACATTTTCCCCTCCCCGATAATAACCCTCACTGTCTTCCCCTCCCCGATAATAACCCTCACCGTCTTCCTCTCCCCAATAATAACCCTCACCGTTTTCCCCTCCCCAATAATAACCCTCACTGTCTTCCCCTCCCCGATAATAACCATCACCGTCTTCCCCTCCCAGATAATAACCCTCACCGTCTTCCCCTCCGTGATAATAACCCTCACCGTCTTCCCCTCCCAGATAATAACCATCACCGTCTCCCCCTCCCCGATAACCCTCCACATTTTCCCCTCCCCGATAATAACCCTCACCGTCTTCCCCTCCCTGATAATAACCCTCACCGTCTCCCCCTCCCCGATAATAACCATCACCGTCTTCCCCTCCCAGATAATAACCATCACCGTTTCCCCCTCCCCGATAACCCTCCACATTTTCCCCTCCCCGATAATAACCCTCACCGTCTTCCCCTCCCTGATAATAACCCTCACCGTCTCCCCCTCCCCGATAATAACCATCACCGTCTTCCCCTCCCAGATAATAACCATCACCGTTTCCCCCTCCCCGATAACCCTCCACATTTTCCCCTCCCCGATAATAACCCTCACCATCTTCCCCTCCCAGATAATAACCCTCACCGTCTTCCCCTCCCAGATAATAATCATCACCGTCTCCCCCTCCCCGATAACCCTCCACATTTTCCCCTCCCCGATAATAACCCTCACTGTCTTCCCCTCCCCAATAATAACCCTCACTGTCTTCCCCTCCCCGATAATAACCCTCACCGTCTTCCCCTCCCAGATAATAACCATCACCGTTTCCCCCTCCCTGATAACCCTCCACATCTTCCCCTCCCCGATAATAACCCTCACCGTCTTCCCCTCCCAGATAATAACCATCACCGTTTCCCCCTCCCTGATAACCCTCCACATCTTCCCCTCCCCGATAATAACCCTCACCGTCTTCCCCTCCCAGATAATAACCATCACCGTCTTCCCCTCCCCGATAATAACCCTCCTCCTCTTCCCCTCCCCGATAATAACCCTCACCGTCTCCCCCTCCCCGATAATAACCCTCACCGTCTCCCCCTCCCCGATAATAACCCTCACCGTCTTCCTCTCCCCAATAATAACCCTCACCGTCTTCCCCTCCCCGATAATAACCCTCACCGTTTTCCCCTCCCCAATAATAACCCTCACTGTCTTCCCCTCCACAATAATAACCCTCACTGTTCTCCCCTCCCCGATAATAACCCTCACCGTCTTCCCCTCCCTGATAATAACCCTCACCGTTTTCCCCTCCCCGATAATAACCGTCACCGTCTTCCCCTCCCTAATAATAACCCTCACCGTCTTCCCCTTCCCGATAATAACCCTCACCGTCTCACCCTCCCCGATAATAACCCTCACCGTCTCCCCCTCCCCGATAATAACCCTCACCGTCTTCCCCATCCCGATAATAACCCTCACCGTCTCCCCGTCCCCGATAATAACCCTCCTCATCTTCCCCTCCCCGATAATAACCCTCACCGTCTTCCCCTCCGTGATAATAACGCTCACTGACTTCCTCTCCCCGATAATAACCCTCACCATCTTCCCCTCCCCGATAATAACCCTCCTCAGCTTCCCCTCCCCGATAATAACCCTCACCGTCTTCCCCTCCGTGATAATAACGCTCACTGTCTTCCCCTCCCCGATAATAACCCTCCTCAGCTTCCCCTCCCCGATAATAACCCTCACCATCTTCCCCTCCCCGATAATAACCCTCCTCATCTTCCCCTCCCCGATAATAACCCTCCTCAGCTTCCCCTCCCCGATAATAACCCTCCACATCTTCCCCTCCCCGATAATAACCCTCCTCAGCTTCCCCTCCCCGATAATAACCCTCACCGTCTTCCCCTCCGTGATAATAACCCTCACCGTCTTCCCCTCCGTGATAATAACACTCACCGTCTTCCCCTCCGTGATAATAACACTCACCGTCTTCCCCTCCGTGATAATAACCCTCACCGTCTTCCCCTCCCAGATAATAACCATCACCGTCTCCCCCTCCCCGATAACCCTGCACATTTTCCCCTCCCCGATAATAACCCTCACCGTCTTCCCCTTCCAGATAATAACCATCACCGTCTCCCCCTCCCCGATAACCCCACACATTTTCCCCTCCCCGATAATAACCCTCACCGTCTTCCCCTCCGTGATAATAACCCTCACCGTCTACCCCTCCCAGATAATAACCATCACCGTCTCCCCCTCCCCGATAACCCTCCACATTTTCTCCTCCCCGATAATAACCATCACCGTCTCCCCCTCCCCGATAATAACCATCACCGTCTCCCCCTCCCCGATAACCCTCCACATTTTCCCCTCCCTGATAATAACCCTCACCATCTTCCCCTCCCCGATAATAACCCTCCTCATCTTCCCCTCCCCGATAATAACCCTCACCGTCTCCCCCTCCCCGATAATAACCCTCACCATCTCCCCCTCCCCGATAATAACCCTCACCGTTTTCCCCTCCCCAATAATAACCCTCACTGTCTTCCTCTCCCCAATAATAACCCTCACCGTTTTCCCCTCCCCAATAATAACCCTCACTGTCTTCCCCTCCCCAATAATAACCCTCACCGTCTTCCCCTCCCCGATAATAACCCTCACCGTCTTCCCCTCCCCGATAATAACCCTCACCGTCTTCCCCTCCCCGATTATAACCCTCACCGTCTTCCCCTCCCCGATTATAACCCTCACCGTCTTCCCCTCCCCAATAATAACCCTCACCATCTTCTCCCTCCCTGATAATAACCCTCACCGTCTTCCCCTCCCCGATAATAACCCTCACCGTCTTCCCCTCCCCGATTATAACCCTCACCGTCTTCCCCTCCCCGATTATAACCCTCACCGTCTTCCCCTCCCGATAATAACCCTCACCGTCTCCCCTCCCCGATAATAACCCTCACCGTCTCCCCCTCCCCGATAATAACCCTCACCGTCTCCCCCTCCCCGATAATAACCCTTACTGTCTTCCCCTCCCCGATAATAACCCTCACCGTCCCCCCCTCCCCGATAACCCTCCACATTTTCCCCTCCCCGATAATAACCCTCACCGTCTTCCCCTCCCCGATAATAACCCTCCCCGTCTCCCCCTCCCCGATAATAACCCTCACCGTCTCCCCCTCCCCGATAACCCTCCACATCTTCCCCTCCCCGATAACCCTCCACGATAATAACTGTCACCGTCTTCCCCTCCCTGATAACAACCCTCCTCATCTTCCCCTCCCTGATAATAATCCTCCTCATCTTCCCCCCCGATATAACCCTCACCGTCTCCCCCTCCCCGATAATAACCCTCACTGTCTTCCCCTCCCCGATAATAACCATCACCGTCTTCCCCTCCCAGATAATAACCATCACCGTCTCCCCCTCCCCGATAACCCTCCACATTTTCCCCTCCCCGATAATAACCCTCACCGTCTCCCCCTCCCCGATAATAACCCTCACTGTCTTCCCCTCCCCGATAATAACCATCACCGTCTTCCCCTCCCAGATAATAACCATCACCGTCTCCCCCTCCCCGATAACCCTCCACATTTTCCCCTCCCCGATAATAACCATCACCGTCTTCCCCTCCCAGATAATAACCATCACCGTCTCCCCCTCCCCGATAACCCTCCACATTTTCCCCTCCCCGATAATAACCATCACCGTCTTCCCCTCCCAGATAATAACCATCACCGTTTCCCCCTCCCCGATAACCCTCCACATTTTCCCCTCCCCGATAATAACCCTCACCGTGTTCCCCTCCGTGATAATAACGCTCACTGTCTTCCCCTCCCCGATAATAACCCTCACCATCTTCCCCTCCCCGATAATAACCCTCCTCAGCTTCCCCTCCCCGATATTAACCCTCACCGTCTTCCCCTCCGTGATAATAACGCTCACTGTCTTCCCCTCCCCGATAATAACCCTCACCATCTTCCCCTCCCCGATAATAACCCTCCTCAGCTTCCCCTCCCCGATAATAACCCTCACCGTCTTCCCCTCCGTGATAATAACGCTCACTGTCTTCCCCTCCCCGATAATAACCCTCCTCAGCTTCCCCTCCCCGATAATAACCCTCACCGTCTTCCCCTCCGTGATAATAACCCTCACCGTCTTCCCCTCCCAGATAATAATCATCACCGTCTCCCCCTCCCCGATAACCCTCCACATTGTCCCCTCCCCGATAATAACCCTCACCGTCTTCCCCTCCCTGATAATAACCCTCACCGTGTTCCCCCCCGATAATAACCCTCACCGTCTCCCCCTCCCCGATAATAACCCTCCTCATCTTTCCCTTCCCAATAATAACCCTCACCGTCTTCCCCTCCCTGATTATAACCCTCACCTACTCCCCCTCCCCGATAATAACCCTCCTCATCTTCCCTTCCCTGATAATAACCCTCACCGTCTCCCCCTCCCCGATAACCCTCCACACCTTCCCCTCCCCGATAATAACCCTCACCGTCTTCCCCTCCCTGATTATAACCCTCACCGTCTTCCCTCCCCAATAATATCCCTCACAATCTTCTCCCTCCCTGATAATAACCGTCACCGTCTCCCCCTCCCCGATAATAACCCTCACCGTCTTCCCTCCCGATAATAACCCTCACCGTCTCCCCCTCCCCCATAATAACCCTCACCATCTCCCCATCCCAGATAATAATCCTCCACATTTTCCCCTCCCCGATAATAACCCTCACCATCTTTCCCTTCCCGATAATAACCCTCCTCATCTTCCCCACCCGTTAATAACCCTCCTCATCTTCCCCTCCCTGATAATAACCCTCACCGTCTTCCCCTCCCTGATTATAACCCTCACCGTCTCCCCCTCCCCGATAATAACCCTCCTCATCTTCCCCTCCCCGATAATAACCCTCCTCATCTTCCCCTCCCTGATAATAACCCTCACCGTCTTCCCCTCCCCGATAATAACCGTCACCGTCTTCCCCTCCCCGATAATAACCCTCACCGTCTCCCCCTCCCCGATAACCCTCCACATCTTCCCCTCCCCGATAATAACCCTTCTCATCTTCCCCTCCCCGATAATAACCCTCACCGTCTTCCCCTCCGTGATAATAACGCTCACCGTCTTCCCCTCCCTGATTATAACCCTCACCGTCTTCCCCTCCGTGATAATAACCCTCACCGTCTCCCCCTCCCCGATAACCCTCCACATCTTCCCCTCCCCGATAACCCTCCACATCTTCCCCTCCCCGATAATAACCCTCCTCATCTTCCCCTCCCCGATAATAACCCTCACCGTCTTCCCCTCCGTGATAATAACCCTCACCGTCTCCCCCTCCCCGATAACCCTCCACATCTTCCCCTCCCCGATAATAACCCTCCTCATCTTCCCCTCCCCGATAATAACCCTCCTCATCTTCCCCTCCCCAATAATAACCCTCACCGTCTTCCCCTCCGTGATAATAACCCTCACCGTCTTCCCCTCCCCGATAATAACCCTCACCGTCTTGTCCCTCCCTGATAATAACCGTCACCGTCTCCCCCTCCCCGATAATAACCCTCACCGTCTTCCCCCCCGATAATAACCCTCACCATCTCCCCCTCCCCGATAATAATCCTCCACATGTTCCCCTCCCCGATAATAACCCTCACCATCTTCCCCTTCCCGATAATAAACCTCACCATCTTCCCCTCCCCGATAATAACCCTCCTCATCTTCCCCTCCCCGTTAATAACCCTCCTCATCTTCCCCTCCCTGATAATAACCCTCACCGTCTTCCCCTCCCTGATTATAACCCTCACCATCTCCCCCTCCCCGATAATAACCCTCCTCATCTTCCCCTCCCTGATAATAACCCTCACCGTCTTCCCCTCCCCGATAATAACCGTCACCGTCTTCCCCTCCCCGATAATAACCCTCACCGTCTCCCCCTCCCCCATAACCCTCCACATTTTCCCCTCCCCGATAATAACCCTCACCATCTTCCCCTCCCCGATAATAACCCTCCTCATCTTCCCCTCCCCGTTAATAACCCTCCTCATCTTCCCCTCCCCGATAATAACCCTCACCGTCTTCCCCTCCGTGATAATAACCCTCACCGTCTTTCCCTCCCCGATAATAACCCTCACCGTCTTCCCCTCCCCGATTATAACCCTCACCGTCTTCCCTCCCCAATAATATCCCTCACCATCTTCTCCCTCCCTGATAATAACCGTCACCGTCTCCCCCTCCACGATAATAACCCTCACCGTCTTCCCCCCCGATAATAACCCTCACCGTCTCCCCCTCCCCCATAATAACCCTCACCATCTCCCCCTCCCCGATAATAATCCTCCACATTTTCCCCTCCCCGATAATAACCCTCACCATCTTCCCCTTCCCGATAATAACCCTCACCATCTCCCCCTCCCCGATAATAATCCTCCACATTTTCCCCTCCCCGATAATAACCCTCACCATCTTCCCCTCCCCGATAATAACCCTCCTCATCTTCCCCTCCCCGTTAATAACCCTCCTCATCTTCCCCTCCCTGATAATAACCCTCACCGTCTTCCCCTCCCTGATTATAACCCTCACCATCTCCCCCTCCCCGATAATAACCCTCCTCATCTTTCCCTCCCTGATAATAACCCTCACCGTCTTCCCCTCCCCGATAATAACCGTCACCGTCTTCCCCTCCCCGATAATAACCCTCACCGTCTCCCCCTCCCCGATAACCCTCCACATCTTCCCCTCCCCGATAATAACCCTCCTCATCTTCCCCTCCCCGATAATAACCCTCACCGTCTTCCCCTCCGTGATAATAACGCTCACCGTCTTCCCCTCCCTGATTATAACCCTCACCGTCTTCCCCTCCCCGATTATAACCCTCACCGTCTTCCCCTCCCCGATTATAATCCTCACCGTCTTCCCTCCCCAATAATATTCCTCACCATCTTCTCCCTCCCTGATAATAACCGTCACCGTCTCCCCCTCCCCGATAATAACCCTCACCGTCTTCCCCCCCGATAATAACCCTCACCGTCTCCCCCTCCCCGATAATAACCCTCACCATCTCCCCCTCCCCGATAATAATCCTCCACATCTTCCCCTCCCCGACAATAACCCTCACCGTTTTCCCCTCCCCAATAATAACCCTGACCGTCTTCCCCTCCCCGATAATAACCCTCACCGTTTTCCCCTCCCTGATAATAACCCTCACTGTCTTCCCCTCCCCGATAATAACCCTCACCGTCTCCCCCTCCCCGATAACCCTCCACATTTTCCCCTCCCCGATAATAACCCTCACCGTCTTCCCCTCCCTGATAATAACCCTCACCGTCTTCCCCCCCTAAAATAACCCTCACCGTCTCCCCCTCCCCGATAATAACCCTCACCATCTCCCCCTCCCCGATAATAACTCTCACCGTTTTCCCCTCCCCAATAACCCTCACTGTCTTCCCCTCCCCGATAATAACCCTCACCGTCTTCCCCTCCCAGATAATAACCATCACCGTCTACCCCTCCCCGATAACCCTCCACATTTTCCCCTCCCCGATAATAACCCTCACCGTCTTCCCCTTCCTGATAATAACCCTCACCGTCTTCCCCTCCCCCATAATAACCGTCACCGTCTTCCCCTCCCTGAGAATAACCCTCACCGTCTTCCCCTTCCCGATAATAACCCTCACCATCTTCCCCTCCCCGATAATAACCCTCACCGTCTTCCCCTCCGTGATAATAACGCTCACCGTCTTCCCCTCTCTGATTATAACCCTCACCGTCTTCCCCTCCCCGATAATAATCCTCCACATCTTCCCACCCCGATAATTGGATTTGGTGCTTGGCAACGAACCAGGCCAGGTGGCAGATCTCTCGGTGGGAGAGCATTTCGGTGATAGTGATGACAACTCCCTGACCTTTACTATAGTCATGGAGAGGGATAGTAGCAGACGGGATTGGAAAATATTTAATTGGGGGAGGGGGAATTACAATGCTATTAGGCAGGAACTGGGGAGCTTAAATTGGGAACAGATGTTCTCAGGGAAATGCACGACAGAAATGTGGAAGTTGTTTAGGGAGCACTTGCTGCGACTGCTGGATAGGTTTGTCCCGATGAGGCAAGGAAGGGATGATAGGGTGAAGGAACCTTGGATGACAAGAGATGTGGAACAGCTAGTCAAGAGGAAGAAGGAAGCTTACTTAAGGTTGAGGAAGCAAGGATCAGACAGGGCTCTTGAGGGTTACAAGGTAGGCAGGAAGGAACTGAAGAATGGACTTAGGAGAGCTAGAATGGGACATGAAAAAGTCTTGGCGGGTACGATTAAGGAAAATCCCAAGGCGTTCTACACTTATGTGAGGAACAAGAGGATGGCCAGAGTGAGGGTAGGGCCGATCATGGTTAGTGGAGGGAATTTGTGCCTGGAGTCAGAGGAGGTAGGGGAGGTCCTTAATAAATACTTTGCTTCAGTATTCACTAGTGAGAGGGACCTTGTCGTTTGTGAGGACAGCATGAAACAGGCTGATATGCTCGAACAGGTTGATGTTAAGAAGGAGGATGTGCTGGAAATTTTGAAAGACATGAGGATAGATAAGTCCCCGGGGCCAGACGGGATATACCCAAGGTTATTACGGGAAGCGAGGGAACAGATTGCCACGCCTTTGGCGATGATCTTTGCGTCCTCACTGTCCACTGGAGTAGTACCAGATGATTGGAGGGTGGCAAATGTTATTCCCTTGTTCAAGAAAGGGAATAGGGATAACCCTGGGAATTACAGACCAGTCAGTCTTACGTCGGTGGTGAGCAAATTATTGGAGAGGATTCTGAGAGACAGGATTTATGATTATTTGGAAAAGCATAGTTTGATTAGAGATAGTCAGCATGGCTTTGTGAGGGGCAGGTCATGCCTCACAAGCCTTATTCAATTCTTTGAGGATGTGACAAAACACATTGATGAAGGAAGAGCAGTGGATGTGGTGTATATGGATTTTAACAAGGCGTTTGATAAGGTTCCCCATGGCAGGCTCATTCAGAAAGTAAGGAGGCATGGGATACAGGGAAATTTGGCTGTCTGGATACAGAATTGGCTGGCCCATAGAAGACCGAGGGTGGTAGTAGATGGAAAGTATTCAGCCTGGAGCTCGGTGACCAGTGGTGTTCCGCAGGAATCTGTTCTGGGACTTCTGCTCTTTGTGATTTTTATAAATGACTTGGATGAGGAAGTGGAAGGCTGGGTTAGTAAGTTTGCTGATGACACAAAGGTTGCTGGAGTTGTGGAAAGTGTGGAAGGCTGTTGTAAGTTGCAACGGGACATTGACAGGATGCAGAGCTGGGCTGAGAAGTGGCAGATGGATTTCAACCTGGAAAAGTGTGAAGTGATTCATTTTGGAAGGTCGAATTTGAGTGCAGAATACAGGCTTAAAGACAGGATTCTTGGCAGTGTGGAGGAACAGAGGGATCTTGGGGTCCACGTCCATAGATCCCTCAAAGTTGCCACCCAAGTTGATAGGGTTGTTAAGAAGGCGTATGGTGTGTTGGCTTTCATTAACAGGGGGATTGAGTTTAAGAGCCGCAAGGTTATGCTGCAGCTCTATAAAGCCCTGGTTAGACCACACTTGGAATATTGTGTTCAGTTCTGGTCGCCTCATTATAGGAAGGATGTGGAAGCTTTAGAGAGGGTGCAGAGGAGATTTACCAGGATGCTGCCTGGACTGGAGGGCATGTCTTATGAAGAAAGGTTGAGGGAGCTAGGGCTTTTCTCATTGGAGCAAAGAAGGATGAGAGGTGACTTGATAGAGGTGTACAAGATGATGAGAGGCATCGATAGAGTGGATAGCCAGAGACTTTTTCCCCAGGGCGGAAAGGGCTATCACCAGGGGGCATAATTTTAAGGTGATTGGAGGAAGGTTTAGGGGAGTTGTCAGAGGTAGGTTCTTTGCAGAGAAAGTGGTGGGTGCACTGCCAGCGGTGGTAGTAGAAGCAGATACATTAGGGACATTTAAGTGACTCTTGGATAGGTACATGGATGATAGTAGAATGAAGGGTAGATAGGTAGTCTGATCTTAGAGTAGGTTAAAGGGTCGGCACAACATCGTGGGCCAAAGGGCCTGTACTGTTCTCTGTTCTATAATAACCCTCACCGTCTTCCCCTCCCCGATAATAACCCTCACCGTCTTCCGCTCCCCGATAATAACCCTCCACATCTTCCCCTCCCCGATAATAACCGTCACAGTCTTCCCCTCCCCGATAATAACCCTCACCGTCTCCCCCTCCCCGATAACCCTCCACATCTTCCCCTCCCCGATAATAACCCTCCTCATCTTCCCCTCCGTGATAATAACGCTCACCGTCTTCCCCTCCGTGATAATAACGCTCACCGTCTTCCCCTCCGTGATAATAACGCTCACCGTCTTCCCCTCCGTGATTATAACCCTCACCGTCTTTCTCCCCGATAATAACCCTCACCGTCTTCCCCTCCCCGATAATAACCCTCACCGTCTTCCCCTCCCCGATTATAACCCTTACCGTCTTCCCTCCCCAATAATATCCCTCACCATCTTCTCCCTCCCTGATAATAACCATCACCGTCTCCCCCTCCCCGATAATAACCCTCACCGTCTTCCCCCCCGATAATAACCCTCACCGTCTCCCCCTCCCCCATAATAACTCTCACCAACTCCCCCTCCCCGATAATAATCCTCCACATTTTCCCCTCCCCGATAATAACCCTCACCATCTTCCCCTTCCCGATAATAACCCTCACCATCTTCCCCTCCCCGATAATAACCCTCCTCATCTTCCCCTCCCCGTTAATAACCCTCCTCATCTTCCCCTCCCTGATAATAACCCTCACCGTCTTCCCCTCCCTGATTATAACCCTCACCATCTCCCCCTCCCCGATAATAACCCTCCTCATCTTCCCCTCCCTGATAATAACCCTCACCGTCTTCCCCTCCCCGATAATAACCGTCACCGTCTTCCCCTCCCCGATAATAACCCTCACCGTCTCCCCCTCCCCGATAACCCTCCACATCTTCCCCTCCCCGATAATAACCCTCCTCATCTTCCCCTCCCCGATAATAACCCTCCTCATCTTCCCCTCCGTGATAATAACGCTCACCGTCTTCCCCTCCCTGATTATAACCCTCACCGTCTTCCCTCCCCAATAATATCCCTCACCATCTTCTCCCTCCCTGATAATAACCGTCACCGTCTCCCCCTCCCCGATAATAACCCTCACCGTCTTCCCCCCCGATAATAACCCTCACCGTCTCCCCCTCCCCGATAATAACCCTCACCATCTCCCCCTCCCTGATAATAATCCTCCACATCTTCCCCTCCCCGACAATAACCCTCACCGTTTTCCCCTCCCCAATAATAACCCTGACCGTCTTCCCCTCCCCGATAATAACCCTCACCGTTTTCCCCTCCCTGATAATAACCCTCACTGTCTTCCCCTCCCCGATAATAACCCTCACCGTCTTCCCCTCCCCGATAATAACCCTCCACATCTTCCCCTCCCCGATAATAACCGTCATCGTCTTCCCCACCCCGATAATAACCCTCACCGTCTTCCCCTCCCAGATAATAACCCTCACCATCTCCCCTTCCCCGATAATAACCCTCCACATCTTCCCCTCCCCGATAATATCCCTCCAAATCTTCCCCTCCCCGATAATAACCCTCACCGTCTCCCCCTCCCCGATAATAACCCTCACCATCTCCCCCTCCCCGATAATAACCCTCCACATCTTCCCCTCCCCGATAATATCCCTCCAAATCTTCCCCTCCCCGATAATAACCCTCACCGTCTTCCCCTCCCCGATTATAACCCTCACCGTCTTCCCCTCCCCGATTATAACCCTCACCATCTTCTCCCTCCCTGAGAATAACCCTCTCCGTCTTCCCCTCCCGATAATAACCCTCACCGTCTCCCCTCCCCGATAATAACCCTCACCGTCTCCCCCTCCCCGATAATAACCCTCACCGTCTCCCCCTCCCCGATAATAACCCTCACTGTCTTCGCCTCCCCGATAATAACCCTCACCGTCCCCGCCTCCCCGATAACCCTCCACATTTTCCCCTCCCCGATAATAACCCTCACCGTCTTCCCCTCCCCGATAATAACCCTCCCCGTCTCCCCCTCCCCGATAACCCTCCACGATAATAACCGTCACCGTCTTCCCCTCCCTGATAACAACCCTCCTCATCTTCCCCTCCCTGATAATAATCCTCCTCATCTTCCCCCCCGATAATAACCCTCACCGTCACCCCCTCCCCGATAATAACCCTCACCATCTCCCCCTCCCCGATAATAACCCTCACCGTCTTCCTCTCCCCAATAATAACCCTCACCGTTTTCCCCTCCCCAATAATAACCCTCACTGTCTTCCCCTCCCCGATAATAACCATCACCGTCTTCCCCTCCCCGATAATAACCATCACCGTCTTCCCCTCCCAGATAATAACCATCACCGTCTTCCCCTCCCAGATAATAACCATCACCGTCTCCCCCTCCCCGATAACCCTCCACATTTTCCCCTCCCCGATAATAACCCTCACCGTCTTCCCCTCCCTGATAATAACCCTCACCGTCTCCCCCTCCCCGATAATAACCATCACCGTCTTCCCCTCCCAGATAATAACCATCACCGTTTCCCCCTCCCCAATAACCCTCCACATTTTCCCCTCCCCGATAATAACCCTCACCGTGTTCCCCTCCCTGATAATAACCCTCCTCATCTTCCCCTCCCCGATAATAACCCTCACCGTCTTCCCCTCCGTGATAATAACGCTCACTGTCTTCCCCTCCCCGATAATAACCCTCACCATCTTCCCCTCCCCGATAATAACCCTCCTCAGCTTCCCCTCCCCGATAATAACCCTCACCGTCTTCCCCTCCGTGATAATAACGCTCAGTGTCTTCCCCTCCCCGATAATAACCCTCCTCAGCTTCCCCTCCCCGATAATAACCCTCACCGTCTTCCCCTCCGTGATAATAACCCTCACCGTCTTCCCCTCCCAGATAATAATCATCACCGTCTCCGCCTCCCCGATAACCCTCCACATTTTCCCCTCCCCGATAATAACCCTCACCGTCTTCCCCTCCCTGATAATAACCCTCACCGTGTTCCCCCCCGATAATAACCCTCACCGTCTCCCCCTCCCCGATAATAACCCTCCTCATCTTTCCCTTCCCAATAATAACCCTCACCATCTTCCCCTTCCCGATAATAGCCCTCCTCATCTTCCCCTCCCCGTTAATAACACTCCTCATCTTCCCCCTCCCCGTTAATAACCCTCACCGTCTTCCCCTCCCTGATTATAACCCTCACCTACTCCCCCTCCCCGATAATAACCCTCCTCATCTTCCCCTCCCTGATAATAACCCTCACCGTCTCCCCCTCCCCGATAACCCTCCACACCTTCCCCTCCCCGATAATAACCCTCACCGTCTTTCCCTCCCTGATTATAACCCTCACCGTCTTCCCTCCCCAATAATATCCCTCACAATCTTCTCCCTCCCTGATAATAACCGTCACCGTCTTCCCCTCCCTGATTATAACCCTCACCGTCTTTCTCCCCAATAATAACCCTCACCGTCTTCCCCTCCCCAATAATATCCCTCACCATCTTCTCCCTCCCTGATAATAACCCTCCTCATCTTCCCCTCCCCGATAATAACCCTCCTCATCTTCCCCTCCGTGACAATAACCCTCACCGTCTTTCTCCCCAATAATAACCCTCACCGTCTTCCCCTCCCCAATAATATCCCTCACCATCTTCTCCCTCCCTGATAATAACCGTCACCGTCTCCCCCTCCCCGATAATAACCCTCACCATCTCCCCCTCCCCGAAAATAATCCTCCACATTTTCCCCTCCCCGATAATAACCCTCACCGTCTTCCCCTTCCCGATAATAACCCTCACCATCTTCCCCTCCCCGTTAATAACCCTCCTCATCTTCCCCTCCCCGATAATAACCCTCACCATCTTCCCCTCCCCGATAATAACCCTCACCGTCTTCCCCTCCCCGATAATAACCCTCACCGTCTCCCCCTCCCCGATAACCCTCCACATTTTCCCCTCCCCGATAATAACCCTCACCATCTTCCCCTCCCCGATAATAACCCTCACCGTCTTCCCCTCCCCGATAATAACCCTCCTCGTCTTCCCCTCCCCGATAATAACCCTCCTCATCTTCCCCTCCCCGATAATAACCCTCACCGTCTTCCCCTCCGTGATAATAACGCTCACCGTCTTCCCCTCCCCGATAATAACCCTCACCATCTTCCCCTCCCCGATAATAACCCTCACCGTCTTCCCCTCCCCGATAATAACCCTCACCGTCTCCCCCTCCCCGATAACCCTCCACATTTTCCCCTCCCCGATAATAACCCTCACCATCTTCCCCTCCCCGATAATAACCCTCACCGTCTTCCCCTCCCCGATAATAACCCTCACCGTCTTCCCCTCCCCGATAATAACCCTCCTCATCTTCCCCTCCCCGATAATAACCCTCACCGTCTTCCCCTCCGTGATAATAACGCTCACCGTCTTCCCTCCCCAATAATATCCCTCACCATCTTCTCCCTCCCTGATAATAACCGTCACCGTCTCCCCCTCCCCGATAATAACCCTCACCGTCTTCCCCTCCGTGATAATAACGCTCACCGTCTTCCCCTCCCCGATAATAACCCTCACCGTCTTCCCCTCCGTGATAATAACGCTCACCGTCTTCCCTCCCCAATAATATCCCTCACCATCTTCTCCCTCCCTGATAATAACCCTCCTCATCTTCCCCTCCCCGATAATAACCCTCACCGTCTTCCCCTCCGTGATAATAACCCTCACCGTCTTCCCCTCCCCGATAATAACCCTCCTCATCTTCCCCTCCCCGATAATAACCCTCACCATCTTCTCCCTCCCTGATAATAACCGTCACCGTCTCCCCCTCCCCGATAATAACCCTCACCGTCTTCCCCTCCGTGATAATAACGCTCACCGTTTTCCCCTCCCCGATAATAACCCTCACCGTCTTCCCCTTCCCAATAATAACCCTCACCATCTTCCCCTCCCCGATAATAACCCTCACCATCTTCCCCTCCCCGATAATAACCCTCCTCATCTTCCCCTCCCCGTTAATAACCCTCCTCATCTTCCCCTCCCCGTTAATAACCCTCACCGTCTTCCCCTCCCTGATTATAACCCTCACCATCTCCCCCTCCCCGATAATAACCCTCCTCATCTTCCCCTCCCCGTTAATAACCCTCACCGTCTTCCCCTCCCTGATTATAACCCTCACCATCTCCCCCTCCCCGATAATAACCCTCCTCATCTTCCCCTCCCCGATAATAACCCTCCTCATCTTCCCCTCCCTGATAATAACCCTCACCGTCTTCCCCTCCCCGATAATAACCGTCACCGTCTTCCCCTCCCTGATAATAACCCTCACCGTCTCCCCCTCCCCGATAACCCTCCACATCTTCCCCTCCCCGATAATAACCCTCCACATCTTCCCCTCCCCGATAATAACCCTCCACATCTTCCCCTCCCCGATAATAACCCTCACCGTCTTCCCCTCCCCGATAATAATCCTCCACGTCTTCCCCTCCCCGATAATAACCCTCACCGTCTTCCCCTCCCCGATAATAATCCTCCACGTCTTCCCCTCCCCGATAGTAACCCTCACCGTCTTCCCCTCCCCGATAGTAACCCTCACCGTCTTCCCCTCCCCGATAATAACCCTCACCGTCTTTCCCCTCCCCGATAATAACCCTCACCTTCTTTCCCCTCCCCGATAGTAACCCTCACCGTCTTTCCCTCCCCGATAATAATTCTCCACATCTTCCCCTTCCCGATAATAACCCTCCACATCTTCCCCTCCCCGATAATAACCCTCACCGTCTTCCCCTCCCCGA
Organism: Heterodontus francisci; assembly: GCF_036365525.1. Taxonomy (NCBI): domain Eukaryota; kingdom Metazoa; phylum Chordata; class Chondrichthyes; order Heterodontiformes; family Heterodontidae; genus Heterodontus; species Heterodontus francisci. Next base: position 783,899 of record NC_090385.1, on the reverse strand, counting down.
TAATAATCCTCCACGTCTTCCCCTCCCCGATAGTAACCCTCACCGTCTTCCCCTCCCCGATAGTAACCCTCACCGTCTTCCCCTCCCCGATAATAACCCTCACCGTCTTTCCCCTCCCCGATAATAACCCTCACCTTCTTTCCCCTCCCCGATAGTAACCCTCACCGTCTTTCCCTCCCCGATAATAACCCTCACCGTCTTCCCCTCCCCGATAATAACCCTCACCGTCTTTCCCCTCCCCGATAATAACCCTCACCGTCTTTCCCCTCCCCGATAATAACCCTCACCGTCTTTCCCCTCCCCGATAGTAACCCTCACCGTCTTTCCCTCCCCGATAATAACCCTCACCGTCTTCCCCTCCCCGATAGTAACCCTCACCGTCTTCCCCTCCCCGATAATAACCCTCACCGTCTTTCCCCTCCCCGATAATAACCCTCACCTTCTTTCCCCTCCCCGATAGTAACCCTCACCGTCTTTCCCTCCCCGATAATAACCCTCACCGTCTTCCCCTCCCCGATAATAACCCTCACCGTCTTTCCCCTCCCCGATAATAACCCTCACCGTCTTTCCCCTCCCCGATAATAACCCTCACCGTCTTTCCCCTCCCCGATAGTAACCCTCACCGTCTTTCCCTCCCCGATAATAACCCTCACCGTCTTCCCCTCCCCGATAATAACCCTCACCGTCTTCCCCTCCCCGATAATAACCCTCACCGTCTTTCCCCTCCCCGATAATAACCCTCACCGTCTTTCCCCACCCAGATAACCCTCACCGTCTTTCCCCTCCCCGATAATAACCCTCACCGTCTTTCCCCTCCCAGATAACCCTCACCGTCTTTCCCCTCCCCGATAATAACCCTCACCGTCTTTCCCCTCCCAGATAACCCTCACCGTCTTTCCCCTCCCCGATAATAACCGTCACCGTCTCCCCCTTCCCGATAATAACCCTCACCATCTTCCCCTTCCCGATAATAACCCTCACCATCTTCCCCTCCCCGTTAATAACCCTCCTCATCTTCCCCTCCCTGATAATAACCCTCACCGTCTTCCCCTCCCCGATAATAACCGTCACCGTCTTCCCCTCCCCGATAATAACCCTCACCGTCTTCCCCTCCGTGATAATAACGCTCACCGTCTTCCCCTCCCTGATTATAACCCTCACCGTCTTTCTCCCCGATAATAACCCTCACCGTCTTCCCCTCCCCGATAATAACCCTCACCGTCTTCCCCCCCGATAATAACCCTCACCGTCTCCCCCTCCCCCATAATAACCCTCACCATCTCCCCCTCCCCGAAAATAATCCTCCACATTTTCCCCTCCCCGATAATAACCCTCACCATCTTCCCCTTCCCGATAATAACCCTCACCATCTTCCCCTCCCCGTTAATAACCCTCCTCATCTTCCCCTCCCCGATAATAACCCTCACCATCTCCCCCTCCCCGATAATAACTCTCACCGTCTTCCCCTCCCAGATAATAACCATCACCGTCTACCCCTCCCCGATAACCCTCCACATTTTCCCCTCCCCGATAATAACCCTCACCGTCTTCCCCTTCCTGATAATAACCCTCACCGTCTTCCCCTCCCCATAATAACCGTCACCGTCTTCCCCTCCCTGATAATAACCCTCACCGTCTTCCCCTTCCCGATAATAACCCTCACCGTCTTCCCCTCCCCGATAATAATCCTCCACATCTTCCCCTCCCCGATAATTGGATTTGGTGCTTGGCAACGAACCAGGCCAGGTGGCAGATCTCTCGGTGGGAGAGCATTTCGGTGATAGTGATGACAACGCCCTGACCTTTACTATAGTCATGGAGAGGGATAGTAGCAGACGGGATTGGAAAATATTTAATTGGGGGAGGGGGAATTACAATGCTATTCGGCAGGAACTGGGGAGCTTAAATTGGGAACAGATGTTCTCAGGGAAATGCACGACAGAAATGTGGAAGTTGTTTAGGGAGCACTTGCTGCGACTGCTGGATAGGTTTGTCCCGATGAGGCAAGGAAGGGATGATAGGGTGAAGGAACCTTGGATGACAAGAGATGTGGAACAGCTAGTCAAGAGGAAGAAGGAAGCTTACTTAAGGTTGAGGAAGCAAGGATCAGACAGGGCTCTAGAGGGTTACAAGGTAGGCAGGAAGGAACTGAAGAATGGACTTAGGAGAGCTGGAAGGGGACATGAAAAAGTCTTGGCGGGTACGATTAAGGAAAATCCCAAGGCGTTCTACACTTATGTGAGGAACAAGAGGATGGCCAGAGTGAGGGTAGGGCCGATCATGGTTAGTGGAGGAAATTTGTGCCTGGAGTCAGAGGAGGTAGGGGAGGTCCTTAATAAATACTTTGCTTCAGTATTCACTTGTGAGAGGGACCTTGTCGTTTGTGAGGACAGCATGAAACAGGCTGATATGCTCGAACAGGTTGATGTTAAGAAGGAGGATGTGCTGGAAATTTTGAAAGACATGAGGATAGATAAGTCCCCGGGGCCAGACGGGATATACCCAAGGTTATTACGGGAAGCGAGGGAACAGATTGCCACGCCTTTGGCGATGATCTTTGCGTCCTCACTGTCCACTGGAGTAATACCAGATGATTGGAGGGTGGCAAATGTTATTCCCTTGTTCAAGAAAGGGAATAGGGATAACCCTGGGAATTACAGACCAGTCAGTCTTACGTCGGTGGTGAGCAAATTATTGGAGAGGATTCTGAGAGACAGGATTTATGATTATTTGGAAAAGCATAGTTTGATTAGAGATAGTCAGCATGGCTTTGTGAGGGGCAGGTCATGCCTCACAAGCCTTATTCAATTCTTTGAGGATGTGACAAAACACATTGATGAAGGAAGAGCAGTGGATGTGGTGTATATGGATTTTAACAAGGCGTTTGATAAGGTTCCCCATGGCAGGCTCATTCAGAAAGTAAGGAGGCATGGGATACAGGGAAATTTGGCTGTCTGGATACAGAATTGGCTGGCCCATAGAAGACCGAGGGTGGTAGTAGATGGAAAGTATTCAGCCTGGAGCTCGGTGACCAGTGGTGTTCCGCAGGAATCTGTTCTGGGACTTCTGCTCTTTGTGATTTTTATAAATGACTTGGATGAGGAAGTGGAAGGCTGGGTTAGTAAGTTTGCTGATGACACAAAGGTTGCTGGAGTTGTGGAAAGTGTGGAAGGCTGTTGTAAGTTGCAACGGGACATTGACAGGATGCAGAGCTGGGCTGAGAAGTGGCAGATGGATTTCAACCTGGAAAAGTGTGAAGTGATTCATTTTGGAAGGTCGAATTTGAGTGCAGAATACAGGCTTAAAGACAGGATTCTTGGCAGTGTGGAGGAACAGAGGGATCTTGGGGTCCACGTCCATAGATCCCTCAAAGTTGCCACCCAAGTTGATAGGGTTGTTAAGAAGGCGGATGGTGTGTTGGCTTTCATTAACGGGGGATTGAGTTTAAGAGCCGCAAGGTTATGCTGCAGCTCTATAAAGCCCTGGTTAGACCACACTTGGAATATTGTGTTCAGTTCTGATCGCCTCATTATAGGAAGGATGTGGAAGCTTTAGAGAGGGTGCAGAGGAGATTTACCAGGATGCTGCCTGGACTGGAGGGCATATCTTATGAAGAAAGGTTGAGGGAGCTAGGGCTTTTCTCATTGGAGCAAAGAAGGATGAGAGGTGACTTGATAGAGGTGTACAAGATGATGAGAGGCATCGATAGAGTGGATAGCCAGAGACTTTTTCCCCAGGGCGGAAAGGGCTATCACCAGGGGGCATAATTTTAAGGTGATTGGAGAAAGGTTTAGGGGAGATGTCAGAGGTAGGTTCTTTACAGAGAAAGTGGTGGGTGCACTGCCAGCGGTGGTAGTAGAAGCAGATACATTAGGGACATTTAAGTGACTCTTGGATAGGTACATGGATGATAGTAGAATGAAGGGTAGATAGGTAGTCTGATCTTAGAGTAGGTTAAAGGGTCGGCACAACATCGTGGGCCAAAGGGCCTGTACTATTCTCTGTTCTATAATAACCCTCACCGTCTACCCCTCCCCGATAATAACCCTCCACATCTTCCCCTCCCCGATAATAATCCTCCACATCTTCCCCTCCCCGATAATAATTCTCCACATCCTCCCCTTCCCGATAATAATTCTCCACATCCTCCCCTTCCCGATAATAACCCTCCACATCATCGCCTCCCCGATAATAATCCTCACCGTCTTCCCTTCTCGATAATAATTCTCCACGTCTTCCCCCTCCCCGATAATAACCCTCCACGTCTTCCCCTCCCCGATAATAATCCTCCACGTCTTCCCCTCCCCGATAGTAATCCTCCACGTCTTCCCCTCCCCGATAATAACCCTCACCGTCTTTCCCCTCCCCGATAATAACCCTCACCGTCTTTGCCCTCCCCAATAATAACCCTCACCGTCTTCCCCTCCCCGATAATAACCCTCACTGTCTTTCCCCTCCCCGATAATAACCCTCACCGTCTTTCCCCTCCCCGCTAATAACCCTCACCGTCTTTCCCCTCCCCGATAATAACCCTCACCGTCTTTCCCCTCCCCGATAATAACCCTCACCGTCTTTCCCCTCCCCGATAATAACCCTCACCGTCTTTCCCCTCCCCGCTAATAACCCTCACCGTCTTTCCCCTCCCCGATAATAACCCTCACCGTCTTTCCCCTCCCCGATAATAACCCTCACCGTCTTTCCCCTCCCCGATAATAACCCTCACCCTCTTCCCCTCCCCGATAATAACCCTCACCCTCTTCCCCTCCCCGATAATAACCCTCACCCTCTTCCCCTCCCCGATAATAACCCTCACCGTCTTCCCCTCCCCGATAATAACCCTCACCGTCTTTCCCCTCCCCGATAATAACCCTCACCGTCTTTCCCCACCCAGATAACCCTCACCGTCTTTCCCCTCCCCGATAACCCTCACCGTCTTTCCCCTCCCCGATAATAACCCTCACCGTCTTTCCCCTCCCCGATAATAACCCTCACCGTCTTTCCCCTCCCAGATAACCCTCACCGTCTTCTCCTCCTCGATAATAATCCTCCACATCTTTCCCTCCCCGATAACCTTCACCGTCTTTCCCCTCCCCGATAATAACCCTCACCGTCTTTCCCCTCCCAGATAACCCTCACCGTCTTCTCCTCCTCGATAATAACCCTCGCCGTCTTCCCCTTCCCGATAATAATCCTCCACATCTTTCCCTCCCCGATAACCCTCACCGTCTTCCTCTCCCCGATAATAACCCTCACCGTCTTCCCCTCCCCGATAACCCTCACCGTCTTCCCCTCCCCGATAATAACCCTCACCGTCTCCCCCTCCCCGATAACCCTCCACATCTTCCCCTCCCCGATAATAACCCTCACCGTCTTTCCCCTCCCCCATAATAACCCTCACCGTCTTCCCCTTCCCGGTAATAACCCTCCACATCTTTCCCTCCCCGATAACCCTCACCGTCTTCCCCATCCCGGTAATAACCCTCCACATCTTTCCCTCCCCGATAACCCTCACCGTCTTCCCCTCCCCGATAATAACCCTCCACATCTTCCCCTTCCCGATAATAACCCTCCACCTCTTCCCCTTCCCGATAATAATTCTCCACATCTTCCTCTGCCCAATAATAACCCTCACCATCTCCCCCCACCCCCACTTCTGCAAATTCCAACTGCTGCCTGCATCATGTATTATGTTGCACCTTTGGGTGCTCAGATCCCACTGGCTGTCACACCTCCCACCCCTGACCAAAATTGCCCCATCCTCCTGCAGACTGAGCATGAGGCCTTTGTGCATTCTTATTAGTTGGTTCAGGAACCTACTTGCCGAAGCCCTGCGTCCCATCACCACACTCTTCTCTTCACTCTGCCATTGGTAGAACTCTCGTCCATCAGCCCTGTCACTCCAGAATCCTTTTCCCTCTGTCTTGCTGTAACTCTCCCACCTTCAAACTTCTCCTTAAAAAAAAAATGCTTCCACGTTTTTGGTTTGCTCGCTGAATTCTAACTCCGTGGTTCCCATTAGGCCTCCAGGATGTTTCATTACATTAAAGATGCAATTTAAATAGAAAGGGCTGTACGGGAAGCCCAGGAATCAAAGTTGAGCTCTCGCTGCAAAGGAAGGAGAGCATGTCATCACTACACTGATTTTAATAAAGCTAGTAATTGGTACAGAGCTAAAGGCAGGGGCCTGGAAGCAAGTTCATTGAATGTTCCACTCCCCAATTCTTTCAAATCACACTTCTTCCACCCCATAATTAGTTTGCGGAACACTGGTTCACAAGTCTATATCTTTGTATATTAACATCTGACCCAAGGAAATAAGGAAAAACTTGTAGTTCTACAGCACCTATCACAATCTCAGGACGTCACAAAGATCTTTACAGGCAATGAAATACTTTAAGTGTAGTCACTATTGTAACACAGGAAATGCAGCAGCCAATTTGTGCACAGCAGGCTCCCAAAGAGTTCCTCACAGTGATCTGAGAATATAGTAAAGTGTGACTGGAAGTAAATGTAACAATTACAGAAAGTCCAAGTTATATGCAAGACTTAAAAATAATATATATAGTTATCATAAATTCTAATTAATTTGCAAAATATAAATGTATGTTTGTTTTAAATTCCAAAAAGGTTTGAGACAGAGAAGAGAAAAAATGGGGCAAAGAGAGAGGAAGGGGAGGGAGGGGTTAAGCAAAAGAGGAGACAGAAAGAGGGGGAGAAAAGATTAAAGAATTAGAGGCAGAAGAGACTCAGAAAAATGGCATTGGAGTTTTGAAATTGAGATTACTTGCTATAATTATGCAGCTAAATCATAGAAGTGATCTTAAAAGTACAGTAAAAGCAACATTTTTAATTTTAATGTGGCATAACTCTGAATACCTCTTCACATTTGGTTTCACAAAGCCTCATTTGTGAATATCTAGTTAAATTAAATGTTTTACAGCAACTTCCACTGCAGGTTTGTAATATGGTATTTGCACCCGGTCACTCCAGAATTGGCCTGTATAGCCACTCCAGGCGCTGCTTCACAAACCACTGACCACCTCCAGGCGCGTATCCATTGTCTCTCGAGATAAGGAGGCCCAAAGAAGAAGAAGAAGATTTGCACCCGGTGCAGACCTGATGGGCTGAAATGCCTTTGGTGATGTAATATTCTACAATTCTATGGTAGCAACTATTTAACACCAGAAATAGCTGGAGAATCACTCCAGAAAAGGAGATTCTGGTCCGTACTTGGTAACTGAAAGTGTTAAAAAAAAAAGGAAATTGAACTTTGATGCCATATAACTGACACGAATCAATTCTTGCTGATAGATGGAATCTATACTCGAACAAAGTAATGCATTCATGTCACTTAGTCAGAAATTCAATTTTAAAATCTTCAGCTGGACCCGAGGATGGTAAACTGGAGAAATGTTTGCACAACAACTCCAGAGCTTCCTTGTTTTCAGCCTGTTGACATTTCTCCATTCTCAGTTCAGTCTTCACTGCATCCAGTTCTGTTTGTAATTTCTTCAGCTCCAGGCCTGATTGCGCTTTCAAATTCTCCACCAAACAGACCTTTTCCAACTGGTGCTGCATTGACAGCTGCTTCCAATTGGAGACTAGCTTCTCCTTTCCCAGGTGCAGATCCTGGGTTTCCAGCCTGCTTTGCTGCAGCTGGCAGTTCAATTTACACGTAGTCGCCTTCTCTTCCTGTAAATCTTCTTTCAGTCCTTGAATCTCCGAGTCTTTTTTGGTGCTCTCTTGCATGATGTGTCTGAGGTACAAGGTTCTGTTCTGTAGTTCTAGTTTGACCTTATGAAGTTCAGCCTCTTTCATTTCCAAAAACACTACCAGTTTCTTGCTATTTGCCTTCAATTCTTTTGCTTGGAAATGTGCAAGTGCCTGTTGTGCTTTTAAATTGTGTTGCTCAATGTCTTTTCTATACTTTGTTTCATGTAAAACTGTTAGTTCCTCAGCGTTCCACATACACTGCACTTCCATTTTTCCAATGCTGTTCTCAGCACTTTTATTTGAATTGTCTGATTTACACACCCCAGTGTGACAGTGACTATAGCCCTGTGATTTCGGCTCTTTAACAGGAGCTGGAGGTGCTAATTCTGATATAATCAGGCCTGAAATGTAGGCTTTTCTTTTCAGTTTCTGTTCTTGTTGAAAATTCTTCATTTCCCGCTGGTAAATATTTTCAATTCTTTTGGCTCTCCTGGCTGCAAAGTGTTCAGAAACCAGCACTGGCTCAGAGGCAATACCACCAACAAGGTCCTGCATGCTAAAGTGTGAAGGAAATAATGCCTCAACCCAATGTTGCTCTTCCATCGCTCAGAATTTCTATTCAACAAAAACACCCAAAAGTTAACCTTCAGTACCTTGAAATGACAAATGCAGATTTTGCAAGGTTGTTGATCTGCAGGCACAGATACCCACATGGGAATATGATGTCGCAGCAATAAGAGAGACCTGGCTTAAAAAAAGGACTAAATATTCCTGGAGACAAGGTATTCAGGAAAGATAGGAAAGGAAAGCAAGGAAGAGGGGTGGTAATATTGATTGAGGAGAATATTACAGTGCAGGAGAGATGATATCCAAGAGGGGTCAAGGACAGAATATACTTAGTTACATCCAAGAAACAACAGAGGCACCATTGTACTACTGGGTGCATTCTATAGGCCACCAAGTGGGAAAGATGGAGGAACAAATTTACAAGGAAATTTAAGAGAAGTGCAAAAACTATGGAGTAGTTATAAGGGGGACCTTAATTATACTATATTGACAGGGATAGTAATAACACATGGATAGAACATTGGCTGGCTACGCATACGGACCATTTCTGATTGGCAGGATGTGACGAGTGGAGTCCCGCAGGGGTCTGTGCTGGGGCCTCAACTTTTTACAGTTTATATCAATGACTTAGATGAGAGGACGCTGGTACAGTAGCTAAATTTGCAGATGACACAAAGACAGATAGGAAAGTATGTGGTGAAGAGGACATAAAGGTGGTTGAAGACCAATATAGATAGGTTGATCGAGTGGGCAAAAATCTGGCAGATGAAGTATAATGTGGGAAAATGTGAAGTCGTTCACTTTGGCAGGAAGAATAAAAAAAGCAAGAGTATTACTTAAACGGAAAATGACTGCAGAACTCCAAGCTGCAGAGAGATCTAGGTGTTCTAGTGCATGAGTCACAACAAGTTAGTATGGAGGTACAGCAAATAATAAAGAATGCTTTCCAAAGAAGGGTCACTGACCCAAAACGTTAACTCTGCTTCTCTTTCCACAGATGCTGCCAGACCTGCTGAGTGATTCCAGCATTTCTTGTTTTTATTTCAGATTTCCAGCATCTGCAGTATTTTGCTTTTATATTAATAAAGAATGCTATCCTTTATTATGAGAAGGCAGGCGGAGGGGGCGGGGAGGGGTCAGCCTTTCCCTCGGCTTCTCCCCCGCCTTCACTCCCCCCAACCTTTCCCTCGGCTTCTCCACCCCCCCCCTCCCTCCTTTCCCTCTGCTTCCCCCCCTCTTTTCCCTCGGCTTCCCCACCCCCCCTCACCCCCTCCTTTCCCTCGGCTTCCCCCTCCTTTCCCTCGGCTTCTCCCCCCCCACTCCTTTACCTCGGCTTCTCCCCCCCCCCCCCCACTCCTTTCCCTCGGCTTCTCCCCACCCCCCCCCCCCCACTCCTTTCCCTCGGCTTCTCCCCACCCCCCCCCCTCCTTTCCCTCGGCTTCTCCCCCCCCCCCCCTCCTTTCCCTCGGCTTCCCCCCCCCCCCCTCCTTTCCCTCGGCTTCTCCCCCCCCCCCCCCCCACTCCTTTCCCTCGGCTTCTCCCCCCCCCCCCCCTCCTTTCCCTCGGCTTCTCCCCCCCCCCCCCCCCCCTCCTTTCCCTCGGCTTCTCCCCCCCCCCCCCCCCCCTCCTTTCCCTCGGCTTCTCCCCCCCCCCCCCCCCCCCCTCCTTTCCCTCGGCTTCTCCCCCCCCCCCCCACTCCTTTCCCTCGGCTTGCCCCCCCCACTCCTTTCCCTCGGCTTCCCTCGGCTTCCCCCCCCCACTCCTTTCCCTCGGCTTCCCCCCCCCCACTCCTTTCCCTCGGCTTCCCCCCCCCCCCCCACTCCCCACTCCTTTCCCTCGGCTTCCCCCCCCCCCCCCACTCCTTGCCCTCGGCTTCCCCCCCCCCACTCCTTTCCCTCGGCTTCCCCCCCCCCCCCCACTCCTTTCCCTCGGCTTCCCCCCCCCCCCCCACTCCTTTCCCTCGGCTTCTCCCCCCCCCCCACTCCTTTCCCTCGGCTTCTCCCCCCCCCCCCACTCCTTTCCCTCGGCTTCTCCCCCCCCCCCCCACTCCTTTTCCTCGGCTTCCCCTCCCCCCCCCCCCCCCCCCACTCCTTTCCCTCGGCTTCCCCTCCCCCCCCCCCCCACTCCTTTCCCTCGGCTTCCCCTCCCCCCCCCCCCCCCACTCCTTTCCCTCGGCTTCCCCTCCCCCCCCCCCCCACTCCTTTCCCTCGGCTTCCCCTCCCCCCCCCCCCACTCCTTTCCCTCGGCTTCCCCCCCCCTCTCCTTTCCCTCGGCTTCCCCCCCCCACTCCTTTCCCTCGGCTTCCCCCCCCCACTCCTTTCCCTCGGCTTCCCCCCCCCCCACTCCTTTCCCTCGGCTTCCCCCCCCCCCCACTCCTTTCCCTCGGCTTCCCCCCCCCCCCCCCCACTCCTTTCCCTCGGCATCCCCCCCCCCCCCCCCACTCCTTTCCCTCGGCTTCCCCCCCCCCCCCCACTCCTTTCCCTCGGCTTCCCCCCCCCACTCCTTTCCCTCGGCTTCCCCCCCCCACTCCTTTCCCTCGGCTTCCCTCGGCTTCCCCCCCCCCCCCCCCACTCCTTTCCCTCGGCTTCCCCCCCCCCCCCCCCCACTCCTTTCCCTCGGCTTCCCCCCCCCCCCCCCCCACTCCTTTCCCTCGGCTTCCCCCCCCCCCCCCCACTCCTTTCCCTCGGCTTCCCCCCCCCCCCCCACTCCTTTCCCTCAGCTTCCCCCCCCCCCCCCCCCACTCCTTTCCCTCGGCTTCCCCCCCCCCCCCCCACTCCTTTCCCTCGGCTTCCCCCCCCCCCCCCCCCACTCCTTTCCCTCGGCTTCCCCCCCCCCACTCCTTTCCCTCGGCTTCCCCCCCCCACCCCCCCCACTCCTTTCCCTCGGCTTCCCCCCCCCACCCCCCCCACTCCTTTCCCTCGGCTTCCCCCCCCCACCCCCCCCACTCCTTTCCCTCGGCTTCCCCCCCCCCCCCACTCCTTTCCCTCGGCTTCCCCCCCCCCCCCACTCCTTTCCCTCAGCTTCTCCCCCCCCCCCCCCTACTCCTTTCCCTCGGCTTCTCCCCCCCCCCCCCCTACTCCTTTCCCTCGGCTTCTCCCCCCCCCCCCCACTCCTTTCCCTCGGCTTCTCCCCCCCCCCCCTACTCCTTTCCCTCGGCTTCTCCCCCCCCCCCCACTCCTTTCCCTCGGCTTCTCCCCCCCCCCCCCTACTCCTTTCCCTCGGCTTCTCCCCCCCCCCCCCACTCCTTTCCCTCGGCTTCTCCCCCCCCCCCCTACTCCTTTCCCTCGGCTTCTCCCCCCCCCCCCTACTCCTTTCCCTCGGCTTCTCCCCCCCCCCCCCCCACTCCTTTCCCTCGGCTTCTCCCCCCCCCCCCCCCCACCCACTCCTTTCCCTCGGCTTCTCCCCCCCCCCCCACCCTACTCCTTTCCCTCGGCTTCTCCCCCCCACCCCCCCCCCCTCCTTTCCCTTGGCTTCCCCCACCCGCCTTTCCCTCGGATTCTCCTCCCCCCTCCTTTCCCTCGGCTTCCACCCCCCTCTCCTTTCCCTCGGCTTCTCCCCCCCGCCTTTCCCTCGGCTTCTCCCCCCCGCCTTTCCCTCGGCTTCTCCTCCCCCCTCCTTTCCCTCGGCTTCTCTCCACACCCTCCCTTCCCTCGGCTTCTCTCCCCCCCCCCCCTCCCCCTCCTTTCCCTCGGCTTCTCTCCCCCCATCCTTTCCCTCGGCTTCTCCCCCCCCCCCCCCCCTTTCCCTCGGCTTCTTCCCCCCCCCCCCTCCTTTCCCTCGGCTTCTCCCCCCCCCCCCCCCCTTTCCCTCGGCTTCTCCCCCCCCCCCTCCTTTCCCTCGGCTTCTCCCCCCCCCCCCCCCTCCTTTCCCTCGGCTTCTCCCCCCCCCCCCCCCCCTCGGCTTCTCCCCCCCCCCCACTCCTTTCCCTCGGCTTCCCCCACCCGCCTTTCCCTCGGCTTCCCCCACCCGCCTTTCCCTCGGCTTCTCCTCCCCCCTCCTTTCCCTCGGCTTCCCCCCTCCTTTCCCTCGGCTTCTCTCCCCACCCTCCCCTCGGCTTCTCTTCCCCCCCCCCCCCCCCCCCCCTCCCTCCTTTCCCTCGGCTTCTCTTCCCCCCCCTCCCTCCTTTCCCTCAGCTTCTCTCCCCACCTCCCGCCTTTCCCTCGGCTCCTCTCCCCCCCTCCTTTCCCTCGGCTTCTCTTCCCCCCCTCCCCTCAGCTTCCCCCTCCCTCCTTTCCCTCAGCTCCTCTCCCCCCCCCCCTCCCTCCTTTCCCTCGGCTTCTCCCCCCCCTTTCCCTCGGCTTCTCCCCCCCCCTCCTTTCCCTCAGCTTCTCCCCTCCTTTCCCTCGGCTTCTCTCCACCCCCTCCCCTCCCCCCCCCTCCCTCCTTTCCCTCGGCTTCTCTTCCCCCCCACCCCCTCCCTCCTTTCCCTCGGCTTCTCTCACCCCCTCCCGCCTTTCTCTCGGCTTCCCCCTCCCTCCTTTCCCTCGGCTCCTCTCCCCCCCCCCTCCTTTTCCTCGGCTTCCCCCACCCCCTCCCTCCTTTTCCTCGGCTTCCCCCACCCCCTCCCTCCTTTTCCTCGGCTCCTCTCCCCCCCCCCTTCCTCCTTTTCCTCGGCTTCCCCCCCCTTCCTCCTTTTCCTCGGCTTCCCCCCCCCCCGCCTTTTCCTCGGCTCCTCTCTCTCCCCCCCCACTCCCTCCTTTTCCTCGGCTCCTCTCTCTCTCCCCCCACCCCCCCCCTCCCTCCTTTTCCTCGGCTCCTCTCTCTCTCCCCCCACCCCCCCTCCCTCCTTTTCCTCGGCTCCTCTCCCCCCCCCCCCCTCCCTCCTTTGCCTCGGCTCCTCTCCCCCCCTTCCTCCTTTCCCTCGGCTCCTCTCCCCCCCTTTCGCTCGGCTTCCCCCCCCCCTCCCTCCTTTTCCTCGGCTCCTCTCCCCCCCCTCCCTCCTTTTCCTCGGCTTCCACCCCCCCCCTCCCTCCTTTTCCTCGGCTCCTCTCCCCCCCACCCCCCCCCTCGGATTTCCCCCCCCCCCCTCCCTCCCTCCTTTTCCTCGGATTCCCCCCCCCCCTCCTCCCTCCCTCCTTTTCCTCGGCTCCTCTCCCCCCCCCCCCCCCCTCCCTCCTTTTCCTCGGCTCCTCTCCACCCCTCCCTCCTTTTCCTCGGCTCCTCTCCCCCCCCCCCCCCCCCTCCCTCCTTTTCCTCGGCTCCTCTCCCCACCCCCCCCCTCCCTCCTTTTCCTCGGCTCCTCTCCCCACCCCCCCCCTCCCTCCTTTTCCTCGGCTTCTCTTTCCCCCCCGCCCCTCCTTTCCCTCGGCTGCCCCCTCCCCCTCCTTTCCCTTGGCTTCTCTTCCACAAGGCCGGGCCGCTCACTCACTCTGCTCCAGGCCGCGTTGCTCTGGAAGTCCTGCCTCGGAAAACGTCACTGCTGCAAAGTCAGACGTCAGCTGAACTATTGGTGACGTTTCATAGAGTGTGTTCTCACCTACACAGGTTTTGTGATGTCATTGCCAGTGACGCTTTACTGGTTAAGCTGCTGGACGAGAACATTAGAACATTACAGCGCAGTACAGGCCCTTCGGCCCTCGATGTTGCGCTGACCTGTGAAACCATCTGACCTACACTATTCCATTTTCATCCATATGTCTATCCAATGACCACTTAAATGCCCTTAAAGTTGGCGAGTCTACTACTGTTGCAGGCAGGGCGTTCCACGCCCCTACCACTATCTGAGTAAAGAAACTACCTCTCACATCTGTCCTATATCTATCACCCCTCAACTTAAAGCTATGTCCCCTCGTGTTTGCCATCACCATCCGAGGAAAAAGACTCTCACTATCCACCCTATCTAACCCTCTGATTATCTTATATGTCTCTATTAAGTCACCTCTCCTCCTCCTTCTCTCCAACGAAAACAACCTCAAGTCCCTCAGCCTTTCCTCGTAAGACCTTCCCTCCATACCAGGCAACATCCTAGTAAATCTCCTCTGCACCCTTTCCAAAGCTTCGACATCCTTCCTATAATGCGGTGACCAGAACTGCACGCAATACTCCAGGTGCGGCCTCACCAGAGTTTTGTACAGCTGCATCATGACCTCGTGGCTCCGAAACTCGATCCCCCTACTAATAAAAGCTAACACACCATATGCCTTCTTAACAGCCCTATTAACCTGGGTAGCAACTTTCAGGGATTTATGTACCTGGACACCAAGATCTCTCTGCTCATCTACACTACCAAGAATCTTCCCATTAGCCCAGTACTCTGCATTCCTGTTACTCCTTCCAAAGTGAATCACCTCACACTTTTTCACATTAAACTCCATTTGCCATCTCTCAGCCCAGCTCTGCAGCCTACCTATGTCCCTCTGTAACCTACAATATCCTTCAGCACTATGCACAACTCCACCGACCTTCGTGTCATCCGCAAATTTACTAACCCACCCTTCTACACCCTCATCCAGGTCATTTATAAGAACTTCCTAAATTAATCGCTTGAACTTTCTGCACAGACAATGGGGGAAATTAAAGTTAATAAATGGTATCGTGGACACAAAAGGAAGCATTTCGGCCCATCAAGTGTGCGCCGGCTCTGTCAAAGAGTAATGCTGTTGCTCTCACTGCCAGTTCTGTGATTCTGCTCTTTCTCATCTCCTGTTTGTTATAAAAGCAAATTACAATGTTGGAAATACTCAGCAGGTCAGGCAGCATCTGTGGAGAGAGAAACAGCAGCAAGTCAGGCAGTATCTGTGGAGAGAGAAACAGCAGCAGGTCAGGCAGTATCTGTGGAGAGAGAAACAGCAGCAGGTCAGGCAGTATCTGTGGAGAGAGAAACAGCAGCAGGTCAGGCAGTATCTGTGGAGAGAGAAACAGCAGCAGGTCAGGCAGTATCTGTGGAGAGAGAAACAGCAGCAGGTCAGGCAGTATCTGTGGAGAGAGAAACAGCAGCAGGTCAGGCAGTATCTGTGGAGAGAGAAACAGCAGCAGGTCAGGCAGTATCTGTGGAGAGAGAAACAGCAGCAGGTCAGGCAGTATCTGTGGAGAGAGAAACAGCAGCAGGTCAGGCAGTATCTGTGGAGAGAGAAACAGCAGCAGGTCAGGCAGTATCTGTGGAGAGAGAAACAGCAGCAGGTCAGGCAGTATCTGTGGAGAGAGAAACAGCAGCAGGTCAGGCAGTATCTGTGGAGAGAGAAACAGCAGCAGGTCAGGCAGTATCTGTGGAGAGAGAAACAGCAGCAGGTCAGGCAGTATCTGTGGAGAGAGAAACAGCAGCAGGTCAGGCAGTATCTGTGGAGAGAGAAACAGCAGCAGGTCAGGCAGTATCTGTGGAGAGAGAAACAGCAGCAGGTCAGGCAGTATCTGTGGAGAGAGAAACAGCAGCAGGTCAGGCAGTATCTGTGGAGAGAGAAACAGCAGCAGGTCAGGCAGTATCTGTGGAGAGAGAAACAGCAGCAGGTCAGGCAGTATCTGTGGAGAGAGAAACAGCAGCAGGTCAGGCAGTATCTGTGGAGAGAGAAACAGCAGCAGGTCAGGCAGTATCTGTGGAGAGAGAAACAGCAGCAGGTCAGGCAGTATCTGTGGAGAGAGAAACAGCAGCAGGTCAGGCAGTATCTGTGGAGAGAGAAACAGCAGCAGGTCAGGCAGTATCTGTGGAGAGAGAAACAGCAGCAGGTCAGGCAGTATCTGTGGAGAGAGAAACAGCAGCAGGTCAGGCAGTATCTGTGGAGAGAGAAACAGCAGCAGGTCAGGCAGTATCTGTGGAGAGAGAAACAGCAGCAGGTCAGGCAGTATCTGTGGAGAGAGAAACAGCAGCAGGTCAGGCAGTATCTGTGGAGAGAGAAACAGCAGCAGGTCAGGCAGTATCTGTGGAGAGAGAAACAGCAGCAGGTCAGGCAGTATCTGTGGAGAGAGAAACAGCAGCAGGTCAGGCAGCATCTGTGGAGAGAGAAACAGCAGCAGGTCAGGCAGCATCTGTGGAGAGAGAATCAGACCCTTGAAAGGTCACTGACCTGAAACATTAACTCTGTTTCTCTTTCCACAGATGCTGCCAGACCTGCTGAGTATTTCCAGTTTTTATTCCTGCTATTTGTTTCTCTTCAAGTATTTATCCAATTCACTTTCGAGGACTAGAAGCCTGCTACCCGACCCAAACCCGACGGGACCCGGCGACATGGGTCGGATCAGGCTCATCTTCCGGGGCCAGCTTTCAGGCTCGGCTCAGGTCAGGTCGGGTAGTGGCGGGTTCGGGTCCAGGTCGGGCCAAGTCCGGGTCAGGTCAGGTCGGGTCGGGCCGAATCCGGGTCGGGCCGAATCCGGGTCGGGCCGAGTTCGGATCCAGGCCAGGTCGAGTTCGGGTCGGGTCGGGTTCAGGTCAGGTCGAGTCCGGGTCGGGCCAGGCCGAGTCCTGGTCGGGTCGGACACACACGGTAAGTGCTCTGCTGGAATTTTTAAAAACGTACCTGAGCTGGGAGTCCGGGTTGAAACTGAATCTGCGCAGAGCAACTGGCATCACTATGACATCATCGCGCATGCGCTGCAGCTTCCGGCAGGTTCAATGTCAGGAAGGTAAGTAAAGGGATGGTCAGGTCGGGTCGGGCTCGGCGAAAAATCAGAGGGACTCGGGCCGGGTCAGGCTCGGGTCCATTGTAGTTTGGTTGGGTTCAGGTCGGGTTTTTTTTGTCCCGACCTAAAGCAGATCTCAATCGAGGGCTACTGTTGAATCTGTGTCCATCATCCTTTCAGGCAGTGCATTCTAAAACCTAACCACTCGTTGTAAAAATGTTTTTCCTCATGCTGCCTCTGGTTTTGCCAATCACCTTAAATCTGTGCCCTCTGTTTATTGACCCTTCAGCCGTTAGAAACAGTTTGTCTTAATTTACTCTATATAAACCCTTCATGATTTTGAACACCTCTATCAAATCGCCTTTTCGCTTCCTCTGCTCTAAGGAGAACAATTCCAGCTTCTCCAGTCTATCCATGTAACTGTAATCCCTCATCTCTGGAACCATTCTGGTAAATCTCCTCTGCACCCTCTCCATAGCCTTCACGTGCTTCCTAAAAAATGGGGTGCCCAGAATCGGACACAATACTCCAGCTGGGGCCAAACGAGTATTTTATAGAGGTTTCGTATAACTTACTGGCTCTATACTCAAGGGCTGAATTTTAATAGCTCGCTGCCGTTCTTGGCCGCAGAGCTGCTGCGATATTTCACATGGTGGCTCATTAACATAGAGGGGGGGCAGGCGCTTTGTCCCGGGCTATAGTGTCTGGCGCCACCATGCAGGCGCCAGCGCCATTTTTAAAGGGCTTTAAGCCCTGACAACAAATTTAAATTTTTAATGAGTACTGCAATTCGAATTTAAATTGAAACAGTCAATTAAAGATCAAAGCCCTTCTTCCACCACCCCCCCCATGACCAAACCAGATATTTATTTCCCTCTCCCCCCGAAAAACTTTTTTGCCGTTCCGACCTTTCACCTCCAAACTTTATTATCTTTGCCCTTCAACCCCTTCCCACCATCCCCTCAGCCAATCATAACAGTTTTCCCTACACCACCCACCCCCCCCCGAAAACTTCACTCCTCCTCCCCTCCCCAACAGTGTTCCACCTCGGATCTCCAAATGGAGAGCCAAAGGTGTGGGACTTACAGCAACCGGCTGAAATATCGGCGTGGGACGGCTGTCGTTGAAAGGTTGGTTGATTTGCATTCATTAAGCTTTATTCATATATGTAAATTATGTTTTTTTTTGTTGAGCGGTGGTGGGAGGGCTGTCCCGAGGCCTTGCCGTCGGCGGTAACATGGGGCGGGGCCTTTCCAGCGTCAAGGCCCGTGGCAGGCCTTTCCCGGAAGAATTTTCCAGGCCCCCCTGCCATGACCCCCGACATCGGGGCTCAGTAAAATTCAGCCCTCTACCTCTATTTATAAAGCCCAGGATTCCCATATGCTTCATTAACTGCTTTGTTAAACTGTCCTGTAACCTTCAAAGGTTTATGCACAAACACACCCAAGTTTCTCTCTTCATGCAATCCCTTTAAAATTGTACCACAGAGAATCACAGAATTGTTACAGTGCAGAAGGAGGCCATTCAGCCCATCGTGTTGACACCAACTCTCCAAATGAGAGATTTATTCAGTACTATTCCCCCCAGCTTCTCTCTGTAACCCTGCACATTCTTCCTTTTCAGATAACATAGAGAGCTTCAATTGAACCTGCCTCCACCACGTTCTCAGGCAGTGCATTCCAGACCTTAACCACTGGCTGTGAAAAAGTTTTTCCTTATGTTGCTATTGCTTCTTTTACCAATTACTTTAACAAAGTGACTCCTGAAAACACGTCGACATCATCAGAGCGCTCCCAGCTTCGCACAAACGAAGAATGGACTCTTGCTGTCAGTATGGCGCTGCACATGCGTGCGAAAACGTCATCGCATACTGCAATGTCTGCTCGCCGCTCACTCCCCGCCTTGCCACTTCTCCTCCCTCAGCAGCTCGCTCCCCACTTCACCCTCCCCCCCCCCCCCCCCACCTACCTGTGGGCCACTCGCTCCTGGCCTCGCCACTTCCTCCCTCTACTCTGCCTCTGCTTCCCCGCTCCCTTTCACTTCACCCACTACCTCCTGTGATCGCCGCCTTTCTTCCCTGTATGAGGGAAGCGGGGGAGAGAGAGAGAGAATGACAAGCTAGGCAGGGGAGGGGAGGGAGACTGTGAGCAGGACGGAGCGGGAAGCAGAGGTGGGAGGGAGCGGGGAGCAGAGGCAGAGCAGGGGAGATGAAGTGAAGAGGCCAGGAGCGAGTGGCCCACAGGTGGAGGGGGTGGGGTGGAGTGGAGTGGGGTGGGGTGGGGGGGCGGTGAAGCGGGGAGCGAGTGGCCGAGGGGGGAGAAGTGGTTGGCGTGGAGCAAGCAGTGAGCAGACGGGCGTGGGTGGCAGCGGCGAAGAGAAGCGCAATGGCAGGAGGGAGTGGGGTACTGTTGGGGGTGGGATGGAGGCAGCGATCACAGCCACTGTGGCTATTTGGGTTTCATTTGGTTTTGTTTTTGTGATAAATTGAACTGTGCCAACTTTATTACTGGCAGCTGCCTGAGGCGTCACAGACAGTGATGTTTCAGTGGATGAAGCTGCATCTGTGCATGTGCAAGTACTACACCACCTAGTGGTTGCATTGTCAGCAAATGCCATCATACTTTAAATTTGTGCCCTATCGTTCTCGATCATTTCACAAGTGGGAACAGTTTCTCTCTATCTACTCTGTCCAGACCCTTCATGATTTTGAATACTTCTTTCAAGTCTCCTCTCAGCCTTCTCTTCTCCAAGGAAAACAGTCCTAACTTCTCCAATCTATCTTCATAACTGAAGTTCCTCATCCCTGGAACCATTCTCGTGAATCTTTTCTGTACTCTCTCCAATGCCCGCACGTCTTTCCTAAAGTGTGGCACCCACAGCTGGAAGCAGTACTTCAGCTGAGGCCGAACTAGTGTCTTATACAAGTTTAACATAACCTCCTTGCTCTTGTACTCTATGCCCCTATTAATAAATACCAGGATACTGTATGCTTTATTAACCACTCTCTCAACCGGTCCTGCCACCTTCAATAACTTATGCACATATACACCCAGGTCCCTCTGCATGTTCTTCCTACCAAAATGAATCACGTTGCATTTCTCTGCATTGAACTTTATCTGCCACCAATCCACCCATTCCACCAACTTGTCAATGTCTTTTTGAAGTTCTAGACCTATCCTCCTCAGTTCACAATGCTTTCAAGTTTTGTATCATCTGTAAACTTTGAAATTGCGCCCTGTACACTAAGGTGTAGGTCAGGAAAAGCAAGGGTCCCAACACTGACCCGTGGGGAACTCCACTACAAACCTTCATCCAGCTCGAAAAACATCCATTAACCACTACTCTTTGTTTCCTGTCACTTAGCCAATACTATATCCATAATAACAGAAAGTTCTGGAAATACTCAGCAGGTCAGGCAGCATCTGTGGAGAGAGAAGCAGAATTAACGTTTCAGGTCTGTGACCTTTAATCAGAACTGCTCTGGAACGCAGTCGCCATCCCTAATTGAACTGACCTCCTGGAGGTGGCTTCTGAATTGGCTGCCTCCCAGAAGATTGCGACCGATGTCACGCCATGGCCACTCCTGGGTCCTGACCTGGAATTCAGGCCAATGTCAGGATCGTGACCCACCCAGCAAAGTTCATCCCATTAACTCCGTTTCTCTCCAAAGCTGCTGCCTGACCTGCTGAACATTTCCAGCATTTTCTGTTTTTATTTCAGATTTCCAGCATCTGCAGTTTTTCTGCTTTTGTACTAGTCTCTTCTGGAACTTACACTCCGCTTGAGCCTCCTCCATTCCATCTACCTCATCTCAGCCTTTCAGCATATCTTTCTATTCCCTTTTCTCTCATGAATTTGTCTTAATTTTCTTTAAGTATCTCAGCTTTTGCCTCCACCTCTCCCTGTGGTAGTGAGTTCCACATTCTAACCACTCTGAACAACATCAACAACTTGTATTTATAGAACACCTTCTCTGTGGAAAAAAAATCTCCTTATTATTGGAATTATTAGTAACTATTTATGTATTTATGGCCCTTAGTTTTGGATTCTTCCACAAGTGGAAACACATATACATATACCCTGTCCAACCCGTTCAGAATTTTAAAAATGTCTGTTAGGTCACCTTTAAATCTTCTCTTTTCTAAAGAAAAATGCCCCAACCTTTCCTTAAAGCTGTAAATTCTCAGTTCTAGTACCATATTTGTGAATATTTTTTGAACTTTCTCCAGTGCTTCTATGCACTTTTTATAGTATGGAGACTAGGAGCTGAATTTTAACATTGAGACGCTTGCAGTGGAGGAGGCTGGCAGTGGGTCGGAAACCTGAACAGTCTAGTAGTGGGCTTTGCCATGCCTTTTTAATTCAGTCACGGCATAACCACCCCCTTTCCAGGTCTCCCAACCAGTGTGGGCAGGCGCAATGACATCTCACAATGCTTCAAGCAATAAGCACCCAGGGGCTTTTTATTCCCAGCAGATAGGAGGAAGAGGCCAACAGCTATAAGCAAACAAGCATGGTTGGAAGTCAGAGGAGATGAGCAGCAGTCCTGGATACACTGTCAAAAGAGATTCAATGACCTCATCAGGGCAGGAAAGGTGAGTGACATGTTCTCAGGAGCAAACCCCCCTCACTCTGATATCCCCAGCCTTCTCCTGCACAGCACTGTCTTCATACAAACACACCTTTCAGCTCCACTCATTCCTCTCTCAAGGCACATCCTTACATCCCCATCTGAACAACCAACACTCACATTCACCCTCATCTTACTGACATCTCACGCATACGAATTAGGAGCAGAAGTCAGCCATTCCGCCCCTTGAGCCTGCTCCACCATTCAATAAGATCATGGCTGATCTGTTTGTGTCTCGAATTCCATACTCCCATCTACCCCCGATAACCTTTGATTCCCTTGCCTAACAAGAATCTATCTACCTCCGCCTTAAAAATATTCAGTGACCCCGCCTCCACCACCTTCTGAGGCAGAGAGTTCCAAAGTCGTACAGCTCAGAGAAAAAATTTCTCTTCATCTCTGTCCTAAAAGGGCGACCCCTAATTTTAAAACAGTGACCCCTAGTTCTGGACTCCCACACAAGAGGAAACATCCTTTCCACATCCACCTTGTCAAGACCATTCAGGATCTTATAAACTTAAATCAAGTCTCCCCTCACTCTTCTAAACTCCAGTGAAAACAAGCCCTGTCTGTCCAACCTTTCCTCATAAGACAGCCCACTCATTCCAGGTATCAATCTAGTAAACCTCCTCTGAACCGCCTCCAAAGCATTTACATCCTTCCTTTAATAAGGAGACCAAAACTGCGCACAGTATTCGAGATGTGGTCTCAATGTCCTAATACCATCCCCAACAGTCACACTCCAAAAATGTTGCCCTTCCATCCTTTCAACACATTCCATTTCCCACACTCATAACTCTCTGCATTCTTGCCTTGAAGAAGAGATCATAGAACACCAGGGAGATGGAGTGAACTGGGGGCGTGGCCCTCCTCATAGCCACCCTGACTGTTGCAGAGGAGACGCGTTGGAAAGCACCCACGTTTCAGAGTGCCTCTCCGATGGAGATGGACAGATGGGGGGTCTCCCAGATACCTGGTGACAGAATTAAATATCATACTGCCACATGGCACATAACAATCACTCATGTTGACATCTGTTACCTATAACTGAAATATGATCATCAGCAGAATGATGACTTTGAACCCTTTCTCCTTGTCAGTTCTGATTCATGATATTTATCTCCCACAGGTCCTTTAACAGGTTATGCTAGAACTGTGTAAGACACTAGTTAGGCCACAGCTTTAGTGACCTCTTCAAATAATTCAATCAGGTTCGTCAGACATTACAAATTTAGATTTACAAATCTATTCCAGCTCTCTTTGATCAGCTGAAAATTTTCAAGTTGTTCAGTCACCCTACCCCTAATTATATACTCTAGTAATTTCACGACAATAGATGTGAGCCAAACTGGTGTATAATTCCCTTATTTCCCTCTATCATCTCTCTTGCAGAGTGGAGTGACATGTGTAATTTCCCAATCTAAATGAACAGTTCCCGAATCAAGAGAACTTTGCAAGATTAGAACACAAAATCATAAGAACACAAGTGGGAGCAGGAGTAAACCATACGGCCCATCGAGCCTGCTCCACTATTCAAAATGATCATGGCAGATCTTAGGATTCAACTCGACTTTCCCGCCCACTCGCCATATCCCTTGATTCTCTGAGAGTCCAAAGATCTGTCTATCCCAGCCTTAAATGTATTCAATGATGGAGCATTCACAACCTGCTGGGGTAGAGAATTCCAAAGATTCACAACCCTTTGAGTGAAGTAGTTTCTCCTCATCTCAGTCCTAAATGATCGGCCCCTTATCCTGAGACTGGGCCCCCGTATTTTAGATTCCCTGACCAGCGGAAATAATCTCTCAGTGTCTACCCTATCCAGCCCCTTTCGAATTGTCTATGTTTCAATGAGATCACCTCTCATTCTTCTAAACTCCAGAGAATACAGGCCCAATTTACTTAATCTCTCATCATAGGACAACCCTCTCATCCCAGGGACCAAGTTAGTAAATCTTCTCTGCACTGCCTCCAATGCAAGTATATCCTTTCTTAAATGTGGAGAACAAAACTGCAGACAGTATTCCAGATGTGGTCTCATCAAAACCCTGTACAATTGTAGCAATACTTCCTTATTCCTGTACTCCAATCCCCTTGCAATAAAGGCCAACATGTCATTTGCCTTCCTGATTGCTTACTGTACCTTGCATGCAAACGTCTACGTTCCTTGTACAATCATACCCAAGTCTCTTTGAACATCGACACTTACACGTTTCACACCTTTTAAAAAAAAAAAATTCTGCTTTTCTATCATGACCAAAGTGAATAACTCCACACTTCCCTACATTATACTTCATCTGCCATCTTGTTGTCCACTCACTTAACCTGTCTATATCTCTTTGCAGCCTCTCCACGTCCTCCCCACAGTTTATCTTTCCACCTACCTTTGTATCATCAGCAAACTTAGAGACATTACTCTCTGTCTCTTCATCTAAGTCATTGATAGAGTGTAAATAGCTGAGGCCCCAGCACTGATCCTTACAGCACTTCACTATTTACTGCCTGCCAACTTGAAAATGCCCTGTTTATGCCCACTCATTGCTTCCTGTCTGTTAATCAATCCTCTATCCATGCTATTATATTATCTCCAACTCCATGAGCCCTAATCTTGCCAATTAACCTTTTGTGTAGCACCTTATCGAATGCCTTTTGGAATCCAGGTAGACTACATCTACTGGTTCCCCTTTATCTACCCTACTAGTTACATCCTCAAAAAACTCTAAGAAATTTGATAAATAGGGATTTCCCTTCAGTAAAACCTTTTTGGCTTGTTCTAATTATACTTCGCTTTTCTAAGTGCATTGTTAAGACTTCCTTAAGAACAGATTCTAGCATTTTCCAATGACTGACGTGAGGCTAACTGGCCTGTAGTTCCCGGTTTTCTCTCCTTCCTTTCTTGAAAAGCGGTGCAACAATTGCGAACTTCCAATCTGACTCGGAGGGAGAGAGAAAACCCGGAGGGCGGAGTTCCAGAGCGGAAAGTATAAAAAACTTACCTCGGAGATTCTCGGAGCAGACTCGGAGGGTGGAGTTCCAGAGCGGTAAGTATAAAAAACTTAGCTCGGAGATTCTCGGAGCACACTCGGAGGGCGGAGTTCCAGAGCGGTAAGTATAAAAAACTTAGCTCGGAGATTCTCGGAGCAGACTCGGAGGGTGGAGTTCCAGAGCGGTAAGTATAAAAAAAAACTTACCTCGGGGATTCTCGGAGCAGACTCGGAGGGCGGAGTTCCGGACCGGTAAGTTACCTCGGGTAGGGAGAAAAAACTGAAAAAGTGACGTCACAGGAAAGCTGTGACCTGATTGGCTGGTAGGGAATCTGTACCGAATTTGAAAATAAAACTGATAAAAATTGATTAAAACACTAATTAACTAATTAATAAGTAGAGTAACTAAACCAGAGGGAGGAGATTACTGTATTTAGTTAGCATTTAGTATTTATTACTAACCAGGCGCTGCTTCACAAACCACTGACCACCTCCAGGCGCGTATCCATTGTCTCTCGAGATAAGGAGGCCCAAAAGAAAAAAGAAGAAAAAGAATAGTATTTATTGTAGAAATCTAGCACGAGGGACCACATAGTTAAGTGTATCATAATTTAGTAAGGATTTAATAAGTATTTATTTATTTTATATTAATTAACTAATTAGTGCTAGAAATGTCAGTTAGAGGGGTGAAGTGCTTCACCTGTGAGATGTGGGAGGTCCGTGACGCTTCCAGCGTTCCGGGTGACTACATCTGCAGGAAGTGTACCCAGTTGCAGCTCCTCACAGACCGCATGGATCGGTTGGAGCGGCAACTGGATGCACTTAGGAGTATGCAGGTGGCAGAAAGCGTCATAGACGGGAGTTTTAGAGAAGTGGTTACACCCAAGGTGCAGGCAGATAGATGGGTGACCGCTAGAAGGGGCAGGCAGTCAGTGCAGGAATCCCCTGTGGCTATCCCCCTATCTAACAAGTATACCGTTTTGGATACTGTTGGGGGGGGGGGGGGGGATGGCCTATCAGGGGAAAACGGCAGCAGCCAGAGCAGTGGCACCACGGCTGGCACTATTGTTCAGCAGGGAGGGACAAAGTGCAGAACTGCAATAGTTGTAGGGGACTCTATAGTCAGGGGCACAGATAGGTGCTTCTGTGGACATGAAAGAGACTCCAGGATGGTATGTTGCCTCCCTGGTGCCAGTGTCAAGGATGTCTCTGAACGGACAGGGGGCATTCTGAAGGGGGAGGGTGAACAGCCAGAGGTTGTGGTACACATCGGTAGCAACTACATAGGCAGGAAGAGTGATGAGGTCCTGCAGGGGGAGTTTAGGGAGTTAGGTAGTAAGCTAAAAAAACAGGACCTCTAGGGTTGTAATCTCTGGATTACTCCCTGTGCCACGTGCCAGTGAGGCTAGAAATAGGAAGATAGTGCAGCTAAACACGTGGCTGAGCAGCTGGTGTAGAAGGGAGGGTTTCAGATATCTGGATCATTGGGCTCACTTCAGGGACAGATGGGACCTGTACAAGAAGGACGGGTTGCATCTACACTGGAGGGGCACTAATATCCTGGCTGCAAGGTTTGCTCGCGTCACTCGGGAGGGTTTAAACTAGTGTGGCAGGGGGGTGGGAACCAGAGCAGTAGGACAGCTAGTGAAGTAAATGAGGAGGACATAGTAAATAAGGCCAGTAAGACTAAGAGGAAGAGCAGGCAGGGAGATGTTGCGGAGCACAGCGGAACTGGTGGTCTGAAGTGCATTTGTTTCAATGCGAGAAGTATAACAGGTAAGGCAGATGAACTTAGAGCTTGGATTAGTACTTGGAAATATGATGTTGTTGCTATTACAGAGACTTGGTTGAGGGAAGGGCAGGATTGGCAGCTAAATGTTCCAGGCTTTAGAAGCTTCAGGCGGGATAGAGGGGGATGTAAAAGGGGTGGGGGAGTTGAATTACTGGTTAAGGAGAATATCACAGCTGTATTGCGGGAGGACACCTCGGAGGGGTCGTGCAGCGGGGCAATATGGGTGGAGCTCAGGAATAGGAAGGGTGCAGCCACGATGTTGGGGGTTTACTACAGACCTCCCAACAGCCAGTGGGAGGTAGAGGAGCAGATATGTAGACAGATTTTGGAAAGATGTAAAGGTAACAGGGTTGTGGTGGTGGGTGATTTTAACTTCCCCAATATTGATTGGTGCTAGGAGCTTGGATGGGGCAGAATTTGTGAGGAGAATCCAGGAAGGCTTCTTGAAACAGTATGTAGTGAAGTGAAGTCGCATGGGGTCCAGGGTGTACTAGCTAGATGGATAAAGAACTGGCTGGGCAGCAGGAGACAGAGAGTAGCAGTGGAAGGGAGTTTCTCAAAATGGAGACGTGTGACCAGTGGTGTTCCACAGGGATCCGTGCTGGGACCACTGTTGTTTTTGATATACATAAATGATTTGGAGGAAAGTGTAGTTGGTCTGATTAGCAAGTTTTCAGACGACACTAAGATTGGTGGAGTAGCAGATAGTGAAGGGGACTGTCAGAGAATACAGCAGAATATAAATAGATTGGAGAGTTGGGCAGAGAAATGGCAGATGGAGTTCAATCAGGGCAAATGCGAGGTGATGCATTTTGGAAGATCCAATTCAAGAGTGAATTATACAGTAAATGGAAAAGTCCTGGGGAAAATTGATGTACAGAGAGATTTGGGTGTTCAGGTCCATTGTTCCCTGAAGGTGGCAATGCAGGTCAATAGAGTGGTCAAGAAGGCATACGGCATGCTTTCCTTCATCGGACGGGGTATTGAGTACAAGAGTTGGCAGGTCATGTTACAGTTGTATAAGACTTTGGTTCGGCCACATTTGGAATACTGCGTGCAGTTCTGGTCGCCACATTACCAAAAGGATGTAGATGCTTTGGAGAGGGTGCAGAGGAAGTTCACCAGGATGTTGCCTGGTATGGAGGGCGCTAGCTATGAAGCGAGGTTGAGTAGATTAGGATTATTTTCATTAGAAAGACGGAGGTTGAGGGGGGACCTGATTGAGGTGTACAAAATCATGAGAGGTATAGACAGGCTGGATAGCAAGAAGCTTTTTCCCCCAGAGTGGGGGATTCAATTACAAGGGGTCACGAGTTCAAAGTGAGAGGGGAAAAGTTTAGGGGGGATATGCGTGGAAAGTTCTTTACGCAGAGGGTGGTGGGTGCCTGGAACGCGTTGCCAGCGGAGGTGGTAGACGTGGGCACGATAGCGTCTTTTAAGATGTATCTAGACAGATACATGAATGGGCAGGAAGCAAACAGATACAGACCCTTAGAAAATAGGCGACATGTTTAGTTAAAGGATCTGGATCGGCACAGGCTTGGAAGGCCGAAGGGCCTGTTCCTGTGCTGTAATTTTCTTTGTTCTTTGTAGATAGTCCAGAGGGATGGGGCCATTCTGGACCTGGTATTGGGGAATGAGCCCGGCCAGGTGGTCGAAGTTTCAGTGGGGGAGCATTTCGGGAGCAGTGACCATAATTCCATAAGTTTTAAGGTACTTGTGGATAAGGATAAGAGTAGTCCTCGGGTGAAGGTGCTAAATTGGGGGAAGGCTAATTATAACAATATTAGGCAGGAACTGAAGAATTTAGATTGGGGGCGGCTGTTTGAGGGTAAATCAAGATCTGACATGTGGGAGTCTTTCAAACGTCAGCTGATTAGAATCCAGGACCAGCATGTTCCTGTGAGGAAGAAAGACAAGTTTGGCAAGTTTCAGGAAGCTTGGATAACACAGGATATTGTGAGCCTAGTCAAAAAGAAAAAGGAAGCACTTGTAAGGGCTGGAAGGCTAGGAACAGACGAATCCCTTGAGGAATATAAAGACAGTAGGAAGGAACTTAAGCAAGGAGTCAGGAGGGCTAAAAGGGGTCATGAAAAGTCATTGGCAAACAGGATTAAGGAAAATCCCAAGGCCTTTTATACGTATATAAAGAGCAAGAGGGTAACTAGGGAAAGGGTTGGCCCACTCAAGGACAGAGAAGGGAATCTATGTGTGGAGCCAGAGGAAATGGGCGAGGTGATAAATGAGTACTTTGCATCAGTATTCACCAAAGAGAAGGACTTGGTGGATGATGAGCCTAGGGAAGGGAGTGCAGATAGTCTCAGACATCTCATTATCAAAAAGGAGGAGGTGTTGGGTGTCTTGCAAAGCATTAAGGTAGATAAGTCCCCAGGGCCTGATGGGATCTACCCTAGAATACTGAGGGAGACAAGGGAAGAAATTGCTGGGGTCTTGACTGAAATCTTTGCATCCTCATTGGCTACAGGTGAGGTCCCAGAGGACTGGAGAATAGCCAATGTTGTTCCTTTGTTGAAGAAGGGTGGCAAGGATAATCCAGGAAATTATAGGCCGGTGAGCCTTACGTCAGTGGTAGGGAAATTATTAGAGAGGATTCTTCGGGACAGGATTTACTCCCATTTGGAAACAAACGAACTTATTAGCGAGAGACAGCATGGTTTTGTGAAGGGGAGGTCGTGTCTTACTAATTTGATTGAGTTTTTTGAGGAAGTGACGAAGATGATTGATGAAGGAGGGGCAGTGGATGTTATATGGACTTTAGTAAAGCCTTTGACAAGGTCCCGCATGGTAGACTGGGGCAAAAGGTGAAGTCACACGGGATCAGAGGTGAGCTGGCAAGATGGATACAGAACTGGCTCTGTCATCGAAGACAGAGGGTAGCAGTGGAAGGGTGCTTTTCTGAATGGAGGGATGTGACTAGTGGTGTTCCGCAGGGATCAGTGCTGGGACCTTTGCTGTTTGTAGTATATATAAATGATTTGGAGGAAAATGTAGCTGGTCTGATTAGTAAGTTTGCGGACGACAAAGGTTGGTGGAGTTGCGGATAATGATGAGGATTGTCAGAGGATACAGATCGGTGGAGACTTGGGCGGAGAAATGGCAGATGGAGTTTAATCCGGACAAATGTGAGGTAATGCATTTTGGAAGGTCTAATGCAGGTGGGAAGTATACAGTAAATGGCAGAACCCTTAGGAGTATTGACAGGCAGAGAGATCTGGGCGTACAGGTCCACAGGTCACTGAAAGTGGCAACGCAGGTGGATAAGGTAGTCAAGAAGGCATACGGCATGCTTGCCTTCATCGGTCGGGGCATAGAGTATAAAAATTGGCAAGTCATGTTGCAGCTGTACAGAACCTTAGTTAGGCCACACTTAGAATATTGCATGCAATTCTGGTCGCCACACTACCAGAAGGACGTGGAGGCTTTGGAAAGGGTACAGAGGAGGTTTACCAGGATGTTGCCTGGTCTGGAGGGCATTAGCTATGAGGAGAGGTTGGAAAAACTCGGATTGTTTTCACTGGAACGACGGAGGTGGAGGGGCGAAATGATGGAGGTTTACAAAGTTATGAGCAGCATGGACAGAGTGGATAGTCAGAAGCTTTTTCCCAGGGTGGAAGAGTCAGTTACTAGGGGACATAGGTTTAAGGTGCGAGGGGCAAAGTTTAGAGGGGATGTGCGAGGCAAGTTTTTTTTACACAGAGGGTGGTGAGTGCCTGGAACTTGCTGCCAGGGGAGGTGGTGGAAGCAGATACGATAACGACGTTTAAGAGACATCTTGACAAATATATGAATAGGAAGGGAATAGAGGGATAAGGGCCCCGGAAGTGCAGAAGGTTTTAGTTTCGGCAGGCATCAACATCGGCGCAGGCTTGGAGGGCCGAATGGCCTGTTCCTGTGCTGTCCTGTTCTTTTTTCTTTGAGAGCATTTAGGCGATAGTAATCATTGTAGCATACGGTTTATGCTGACAATGGAAAAGGACAAAGAGCAATCCAGGGTAAGAATAATTAACTGGCGGAAGGCCAACTTCAATGGGGTAAGAATGGAGCTGGGGCGAATAAATTGGAGTCAAAAGCTGGCAGGAAAACTGGTAGATGAACAATGGGCTACTTTCAAAGAAGCGATTTTTTGGGCACAGTCAAGGTATGTTCCCCATGGGGAAAAGTAGGGCAAACAAATCCAGAGCTCCCTGACTCAGACAGCGGGAAACAGGGAGAGCAGAGCCGGAGAATAAAGAGACCGGGGGAGAGAGAGAGAGAGAGAGAGTTCACTCAGATAGCGCCGGAGGTTTGAAAAGTAGTCAACAGTGACAGGAAAGCTGCAAGGTGATTGTTTGGTGAGTAACTGCTGTTAGGGAACAACTCTAAATAGCTGGGTTCATAACTAAAGAAAAGAGAAAGGTCTACAGTTCTTTTTTAATATAGGAGGTCGTGTTTTTTTGGGGGGGAAAATCAAGGCTCCTGGTGTAAATAAACTAATTTTTGGGTAATTTAAGAGAGTAAAAATAGAGTGAAAAGAAACAAAGAGTGACATCACAGGAAAAACGTAAATTCATTGGTTGGTAAGTAACAGCTAATTTGAATTACCTATTCCAAGTTGATTTTAGATTAAAGGTGAATAGGAGAAATATTTTACAGATTAAAAACTAAAGACCAGTCAGAAATTTCAAAAACAAATTAAAATCTAATTAAATAAAATAGAGATGCAGGGGCAGGTGATGTGTCGTACCTGTATGATGTGGGAGCTGGTGGATCCCATAGTGGTTCCTGGTGACCACATCTGTAGCAAGGGTTATCTGCTCGAGGAACTCCGGCTCAGAGTTGATGATCTGGAGTCTGAACTTCAGACACTGCGATACATCAGGGAGGGGGAGAGTTACCTGGACGCTGTGTTTCAGGAGACAGTCACACCCCTTAGATTAACTACTTTCGATTCGGCCAGTGGTCAAGGACAGGAGGGTGTGATTATGAATGAGGTAGGTAGAGGGATTCAGGAGGTAGTGTTGCAGGAGCCTCAACCATTGTCCTTGTCCAACAGGTTTGAGATTCTTGCTCCCTGTGTGGACGAGAGCAGGGACTGTAGGGAGCAAACTGACCACAGCACCATGGTACAGGGAGCCATTCAAGTGGGAGGAGAAAAGAGAAATGTAGTCATGATCAGGGATAGTATAGTTAGGGGCATAGACACTGTTCTCTGTGGCCAGGATCGAGAGTCCTGAAGGCTGTGTTGCCTACCTGGTGCCAGGGTTCAGGATATCTCATCTGGGCTGCAGAGAAACTTGGAGTGGGAGGGGAAAAATCCAGTTGTCGTGGTCCACATAGGTACCAATGAAAAAGGTAGAACGAGGTTAGAGGTTCTGCTGAGGGAATATGAGCAGCTAGGGGCTAAATTAAAAAGCAGAACCAAAAAGGTAATAATCTCCGGATTACTACCTGAGCCACGAGCAAATTAGCAAAGGGTCAATCAGATTAAAGAGGTAAATGCGTGGCTCAAAGATTGGTGTGGGAGAAATGGGTTCGAATTCATGGGACATTGGCACCAGTACTGGGGAAGGAGGGAGCTGTTCCGAAGGGACAGGCTCCACCTGAATCATGCTGGGACCAGAGTCCTGGCGAATCGCATAACTAGGGCTCTAGATAGGGCTTTAAACTAAATAATGGGGGGGGGGGGGGGGAGGATTCAGTTGCATGGAAAAACAGGAAGTTAAAGGAGAAGGTAGGAGTGCAGGTTAGTGGTGAGGCTGATTTGTTACCAAACTGCAAGAAGTGGCGCAGTGGTTAGCACCGCAGCCTCACAGCTCCAGCAACCCGGATTCAATTCTGGGTACTGCCTGTGTGGAGTTTGCAAGTTCTCCCTGTGTCTGCGTGGGTTTTTTCCGGGTGCTCCGGTTTCCTCCCACAAGCCAAAAGACTTGCAGGTTGGTAGGTAAATTGGCCATTATAAATTGCCACTAGTATAGGTAGGTGGTTGGGAAATATAGGGACAGGTGGAGATGTGGTAGGAATATGGGATTAGTGCAGGATTAGTATAAATGGGTGGTTGATGGTCAGCACAGACTCGGTGGGCCGAAGGGCCTGTTTCAGTGCTGTATCTCTAAACTAAACTAAACCAGAAGAGAGAAATAATAAACAGGCGAATAAAGCATCAGTGCTGAGGAACAGGTTAGGGGGTATAGCCCAATATATACAAATGCACGGAGTGTAAGGAATAAACCAGATGAACTGCAGAAGTAAATTCAAGTGGAAGATTATGATGTGGTGGCCATTGCGGAGACGTGGCTACAGAATGGTCGGGACTGGGAACTAAATATACCTGGTTATAAAGTTTACAGGAGGGACAGGGAAAATGGCAGAGGGGATGGAGTAGCCTTACTGATTAGAAATAATATCACCTCATTGGTGAGGGAGGATATAATGAGGGGAAAGCATCCAGTGGAGACCTTATGGGTGGAATTGAGTAACAGAAAAGGATCTAAAACTGTAATAGTTGTTGTGTATAGACCACCTGGTAGCAGTTCTGAGGTGTTAGATTGTATAAATGCACAAATTAGGCAAGTGTGTAACAAAGGCAGAGTAGTATTAATGGGGGGTTTTAACTTACACATAGATTGGGAGAGGCAGACTAGCACCTGTCAGAAAGGTAGTGAATTTCTGGAATGTGTCCGGGATAGTTTCCTACAGCAATATGTCCTAGATGTAACAAGGGGACAGGCAATATTTGATTTAGTTATGAGTAATGAGCCAAATTTAATTAGTAGCCTAACTGTGCGTGAACATTTATCAAATAGTGATCACAACATGATCGAATTCAAGGTAGCGTTTGAAAGTGAAAAGCACGAATCAGCAACTAAAATTTTAGACTTGGGTAAGACTGACTTTACCAGGATGAGACAGAGACTGTCCATGGTAAACTGGGTAGATCTGTTAATGGGTCAAATGACTGAAGAACAGTGGAGAATATTTAAAGAAACATTTAACGAAATACAGAGCGAGTATAAACCCCTGAGAGGAAAAAGCTCCACTTCACAGAAAAAAACAGCCATGGACAACTAAAAAGATTAGGGATAGCATAAAACAAAAAGAAAGGGCTTACAAAAATGCAAAACGCAGCACGGATCCGGCTGAATGGGATCGATACAAAGACCAGCAAAGGGTCACAAAGCAGCTTATAAGAGCTACTAAAAGAGATTATGAAAGGAAACTTGCAAGGGACATCAAAATCAATAAGAAGAAATTTTATAGTTACATAAAGGGAAAGTGGGTGGTCAAGAGCAATGTAGGCCCACTAAAAGCTGAAACTGGAGATATTGTCATTGATAATGGGGAAATGGCAGACATGTTGAACAATTACTTTGCCTCAGTATTTACAGGTGAAAAGGAGGATAACTTGCCGGAAGTCCCAAAAATTAATAGCCGATAGGGGACAGGGACTTAATACAATTAACGTAAGTAAATCATCAGTAACAAGGAAATTAATGGAACTAAAGAGTGAGAAATCCCCAGGACCTGACAGTTTCCATCCGAGGGTGTTAAAGGAAGTAGGGGAGCACATTGTAGATGCCCTACCTATAGTCTTTCAGAGTTCCCTCGATTCAGGAGTGGTCCCTCTGGATTGGAAAGTTGCACATGTCACTCCACTTTGTAAGAAGGGTGAAAGGGGGAACAAAGGAAATTACAGACCAGTTAGCCTGACATCTGTGGTGGGCAAGTTGCTGGAGTCTATAATCAAGGATAGGGTGACTGAACACCTAGAAAAATTTCAGTTAATCAGGGACAGCCAGCATGGATTCATGACACGAAAATTGGTGGTGTCGTAAATAGTGAGAAGGACAGCCTTAGATTACAGGACGATATAGATGGGCTGGTAAGATGGGCGGAGCAGTGGCAAATGAAATTTAATCCTGAGAAGTGTGAGGTGATGCATTTTGGGAGGACTAACAAGGCAAGGGAATATACAATGGATGGTAGGACCCTAGGAAGTACAGAGGGTCAGAGGGACCTTGGTGTACTTGTCCATAGATCACTGAAGGAAGGTAGATAAGGTGGTTAGGAAAGCATATGGGATACTTGCCTTTATTAGCCAAGGCATAGAATATAAGAGCAGGGAGGTTATGATGGAGCTGTATAAAACGCTAGTTAGGCCACAGCTGGAGTACTGTGTACAGTTCTGGTCACCACACTATAGGAAGGATGTGATTGCACTGGAGAGGGTACAGAGGAGATTCACCAGGATGTTGCCTGGACTGGAGCATTTCAGCTATGAAGAGAGACTGGATAGTCTAGGGTTATTTTCCTTAGAGCAGAGAAGGCTGAAGGGAGACCTGATTGAGGTATACAAAATTATGAGGGGCATAGGGTAGATAGGAATAAAATTTTTCCCTTCACGGAGGTGTCAATAACTAGGCGGCATAGATTTAAGGTAAGAGGCAGGAGGTTTAGAGGGGATGTGAGGAAAACTTTTTTCATCCAGTGGGTGGTTGGAATCTGGAACACACTGCCTGAAAGGGTGGTAGAGGCAGGAACTCTGACAACATTTAAGTATCTAGATGAGCACTTGAAACGCCAGAGCATACAAGGCTACGGGCCAAGTGCTGGAAAATGGGATTAGAATAGATGGCTGCTTGATGGCCTGCATGGATACGATGGGCCGAAGGGCCTGTTTCTGTGCTGTATAACTTTGACTCTACACAGCACAATTTCAAAATTTGCAGGCGATACAAAACTTGGAAGCATTATGAACTGTGAGGAGGATAGTGCAGAACTTCAAAAGGCCATAGCCAACTTGGTGGAATGGGCAGACAGGTGGCAGATGAAATTCAATGCAGAGAAATGTGAAGTGATTCATTTTGGTAGGAAGAATATGAAGAGACAATATAGAATAAAAGGTACAATTCTAAAGGGGGTGCAGGAGCAGAGGGACGTAGGTGTATATGTGCATAACTCATTGCAGGTGGCAGGATAGGTTGAGAGAGCAGTTAATAAAGCATACAGTATCCTGGGCTTTATTAATAGGGGCATAGAGTACAAGAGCAATGTAGCGATGTTGAACTAGTATAAGACAGTAGTTCGGCCTCAGCTGGAACATTGCATCCAATTCTGGACGCTGCACTTGAGGAAAGACATGAGGACATTGGAGAGAGTACAGAAAAGATTCACGAGAATGGTTCCAGGGATGAGGAATTTCAGTTATGAAGATAGATTGGAGAAGTTAGGACTGTTTGCCTTGGAAAAGAGAAGGCTGAGAGGTGATTTGATAGAGGCATTCAAAATCATGAGAGGTCTGGACAGAGTAGATGGAGAGAAACGGTTCCCACTCCTGAAAGGATCGAAAACGTGAGGGCACAGATTTAAACTATTTCTTAAGAGAAGCAAAAGTGACATAAGGAAAAACTTTTTCACACAGCGAGTGGTTAAGGTCTGGAATGCACTGCCTGAGAATGTGGTGGAGGCAGGTTCAAATGAAGCATTCAATAGGGAATTAGACAGTTATATGAAAAGGAAGAATGTGTAGGGCTACAGGGAGAAGGTGGGGAAATGGAAATGAGGGAGTTGCTCTTTCAGAGAGCCAGTGTGGACACAATGGGCCAAATGGCCTCCTTCTGTGTCGTATCAATTCTGTGATTCTGTGAATGGCCTCCTCCTATTCCTATGTTCAATAAAAATCAGATATTCGTTTGGTAGTACAGAACTTGAGTATTGTTGAAAACAGAGACATTTTGTTGAAGCTTTTCATCTTGCATTCATCAGGACAATATGCAAGAATAACCAATGAAAGGGGAAGCAACAAATTTATGATGCATGAGAAGAGAGTGCTGATTGGTTGGCAGGTGGACTCTGATTGGTAGAGGTGTTGCCATGAGGAATATACCAGTTTATGGTGACTGACAGTTGACTGCCAAGCTTTGTTTGAAATTTAAACCAGGCAGTTTGACTGATTGGTCAAGGCATTTCCCCGAGGAATGAGCCAGCAAATGGTTGTCACTTATTTTGTTTAGCTGAAACAGGCACAAAGTGTGAAGAATAGGGCCCTGTGTATTAATATATGTAGCTTCCAGTAAATGCAAATGCGCCACACTGCGAGCCTGACTGACAATCTTAAATTGGTTGTCAGCATAATTCTTAGTACACTGAGGATTATTTAGCAAATGTTGTCCAATCATGGAATCACATCTAATGTTGGACACTGTATTGAGTTTTGCAAGCATGGGCTGGTTGGGTACAGTCTGTACCTTGCCTATTGCCAACAGTGGAAGGGACATGCTGTTTGATGCGATCCGCCAGTCTTTGGGACATACGGCCTGTATACCTAATATCACACTGACATTGGCATGTACTACATGAACTGCTATGCCTGTGCTGGGACGATGGAGCAGTACCTCAGGACATGCGCGATGCCAATATCATCACCCTCGATAAAAACAAAGGTGACCGCGGTGACTGCAACAACTACCGTGGAATCTCCCTGCTCAGCATAGTGGGGAAAGTCTTTGCTCGATTCGCTCTAAACAGGCTCCAGAAGCTGGCCGAGCGCGTCTACCCTGAGGCACAGTGTGGCTTTCGTGCAGAGAGATCGACCATTGGCATGCTGTTCTCCCTTCGTCAGATACAGGAGAAATGCCGTGAACAACAGATGCCCCTCTACATTGCTTTCATTGATCTCACCAAAGCCTTTGACCTCGTCAGCAGACGTGGTCTCTTCAGACTACTAGAAAAGATTGGATGTCCACCAAAGCTACTAAGTATCATCACCTCATTCCATAACAATATGAAAGGCACAATTCAACATGGTGGCTCCTCATCTGACCCCTTTCCTATCCTGAGTGGTGAGAAACAGGGCACCCACACTTTTTGGGTTTTTCTTCTCCCTGCTGCTTTCACATGTGTTCAAGTCCTCTGAAGAAGGAATTTTCCTCGACGCAAGATCAGGTGGCAGGTTGTTCAACCTTGCCCGTCTAAGAGCGAAGTCCAAAGTACGGAAAGTCCTCATCAGGAAACTCCTCTTTGCTGACGATGCTGCTTTAACATCTCACACTGAAGAGTGCCTGCAGAGTCTCATCGACAGGTTTGCGGCTGCCTGCAATGAATTTGGCCTAACCATCAGCCTCAAGAAAACGAACATCATGGGACAGGATGTCAGAAATGCTCCATCCATCAATATCGGCAACCACGCTCTGGAAGTGGTTCAAGAGTTCACCTACCTGGGCTCAACTATCACCAGTAACCTGTCTCTAGATGCAGAAATCAACAAGCGCATGGGAAAGGCTTCTACTGCTATGTCCAGACTGGCCAAGAGAGTGTGGGAAAATGGCGAACTGACATGGAACACAAAAGTCAGAGTGTATCAAGCCTGTGTCCTCAGTACCTTGCTCTATGGCAGCGAGGCCCGGACAACGTATGTCAGCCAAGAGCGACGTCTCAATTCATTCCATCTTCGCTGCCTCCGGAGAATCCTTGGCATTAGGTGGCAGGACCATATCTCCAACACAGAAGTCCTCGAGGTGGCCAACATCCCCAGGTTATACACACTACTGAGTCAGCGGCGCTTGAGATGTCTTGGCCATGTGAGCCGCATGGAAGATGGCAGGATCCCCAAAGACACATTGTACAGCGAGCTCGTCACTGGTATCAGACCCACTGGCCGTCCATGTCTCCGCTTTAAAGATGTCTGCAAACGCGACATGAAGTCCTGTGACATTGATCACAAGTCGCGGGAGTCAGTTGCCAGCGTTCACCAGAGCTGGCGGACAGCCATAAAGGCGGGGCTAAAGTGTGGCGAGTCGAAGAGACTTAGCAGTTGGCAGGAAAAAAGACAGAGGTGCAAGGGAAGAGCCAACTGTGTAACAGCCCCGACAAACAAACTTTTCTGCAGCACCTGTGGAAGAGCCTGTCACTCTAGAATTGGCCTTTATAGCCACTCCAGGCGCTGCTTCACACACCACTGACCACCTCCAGGCACTTACCCATTGTGTCTCGAGATAAGGAGGCCAAAGAAGACTGACATTGAAATTCATATATCACATTACTCATTTGTGTGATAGGCAGAACGTCTTTTTGGCTTGACAGCAGCATCCTGTTAGTGGTGAACACCACACGTGTTGCTACTGCATAGTAGCAGCATGAAACAGCTAGCTTCACCTGTTGCTCAAATGTTTTTGTACCACCGCTGAATCTATCACCCCTTCCCACCCCCAATAACAATTAAATTCAACATTTGCCCTCTCCCCTTCCAGGGTAATCTGAGGTCGCGGGGTCAAACTGATCTGATTGGTGTAGGGGATGGTGGAAGGGGTGAAGTTAAAAGTTTATGAACTTCGGGGGACGCAGCAGGCAAAAAAAATACTGGCCCGCGTGTGCGGGCTGCCTGCCGCCATGATCTTCCTCCCGGTGGCCAAGGATAATGAGCCGGTTGGGCCACCCCACTCCCCACCAATTATGTGGAGGGGGCGGCCTCTCAGACACCGGCAATGACGTTAGCTGCCTATGTGCAGGTGATAGGCCCATTTTTACAGGACAGCCAGCCCTACTGGGTCATTTAAATTTTTTAAAGGGCTACCCCCCCAATGTACCACCGATGAATCTATCACCCCTTCCCACCCCCAATAACAATTAAATTCAACATTTGCCCTTTCCCCTCCATTCCGATCAAAGAGCAGAGACCTCCCCTTCCCACCCTCCCCTACACTTGTAATTTGCATTCGAGCCCGTTTCCCCCCACCCCGGCCGCAACTGCACTAAAAATCATAAGTTCCCCTCTTCCGCACCATGGTGGCGCCTGTTTTCCTTGGACGGGAAAGTGAAGGTGCCCGAGTGCTGGCCGCCGCTCGGATGATCACAACCCGAAGGTAAGATTGCTGCTGATTTTATTTAAATGTATTCATTTCATTAATTGAAATATGTTAATCCGGGTACCATCAGCCAGTGGCGGGGGGGCTGCCCCGTAGCCTCGCCGCTGCCAGGAAGATTGGGCACGGCACTACCAGTGGCTCCGTGGTGGGCCGCTAATGGAACAATCTTCCGGACTCCCCCTGCCATGGAGCCCGACATTGGGAGCTCAGTAAAAATCCCAGCTGTTACATGCACCTCTAATTTCCTGATTGATACAGTGCCCAACATTAATATAACTGGTGGCCTGTAAATAACTGCCACCAATGTTTGCTGCCCCTTGCTGTTTCTTAGCTCCACCCAAACTGTTTCTACATCTTGATCCTTTGA
Source organism: Heterodontus francisci (assembly GCF_036365525.1). Taxonomy (NCBI): domain Eukaryota; kingdom Metazoa; phylum Chordata; class Chondrichthyes; order Heterodontiformes; family Heterodontidae; genus Heterodontus; species Heterodontus francisci. The sequence goes on along the minus strand of NC_090385.1, from coordinate 744,436 downwards.
TCCAAGATCCCCTCTCATTAATATACTGATCTTGTCCCTTATTAAGACTGCGACCCCAGATCCTTTTCCTTTTTGCTTATCCTTCCTAAATGACAAATATCCTTGAATATTCAGTTCCCAGCCTTGGTCACCCTGCAATCACATCTCTGTAATGGCAATTAAATCATACCCATTTACCTCTATTTGTGCCTTCAAATCATCTACCTTGTTGCAAATGCTGTGTGCATTCAGATAGAGTGCCCTTAACTCGTTCTTTTTAACATTATTCCACATTCTGATCCTATTTGATGCCTGCCTTTGCTTCATCTGTCTTCTACTTTTGCTGACTATTTTTCTACTTCCTCTTACCTGTTTTGTTTCCCTCCAATCTGAGCTCTCTCTCAGGTTCTCATCGCCCTGCCAATAAAGTTTAAACCCTCCCCAACAGCACTAGCAAATCTCCCTGCAAGAATGTTAGTCCCTGTGCTGCTAAGGTGCAACCCGTCCATCTTGTACAGGTCCCACCTGTCCCAGAACCGGTCCCAATGCTCAGCCAACTGATGCCCTCCCTCCTATACCAATTCTCCAGCCATATATTCAATTGTTCAATCCTCCTATTCCTCTGCTCACGAGCACGTGGCACTGGGAGTAATCTTGAGATTAGTGCTTTGGAGGTCCTGCTTTTTAATCTCTTTCCTAGCTCCCTAAAATCTGCTTTCAGGTCCTCATCCCTCTTCCTACCTATGTTGTTGGTACCAGTGTGGACCACGACCTCTGGCTATTCACCCTCCCCCAAAAGAATGTCCTGCAGCCGCTCTGTGATATCCTTGACCTTGGCACCAGGGCAGCAACACACCATCCTGGAGTCAGGTCTACGTTCGCAGAAACGCCTGTCTGTTCCCTATTGAATCCCCTATCATTATTGCTCTTCCACTCTTCTTCCTCCCCTCCTCTGCAGCTGAGCCACCCGTGGTGCCACAGACCTTGAACTGGCTGAACTGCTCTGAGGAACATTGCCCTCACCAGTATCCAAAATGGATAACTGGATAGTGAGCGAGATCGACTCAGGGGACTCCTGCAATACTTGCCTGATTCTCTTAGACTGCTGGCGGTCACCCATTCCCTCTGTCTGCACACTCAACCTGCGGTGTGACCACTGCCCTAAATTTGCTATCCGTATAATTCTCTGCCTTGTGGATGCACCACAGTGATTCCAGCTGCTGCTCGAGTTCTGAGCACAAGCTTCTGCACCTGGTGACACTTCCTGCAGATGTCTTTGTCAAGGACAAATGGTGTGTCCATGACTTCCACATGTCACAGGATGACATTCCATTCGACCGAGTTGTCCTGCCATACCTAAAAAAAAAAAAATTCTCAAATCCCCTCTAAACCTCCTTCCCCTTAGCTTAAATCTATGCCCCCTGGTTATTGAACCCTCCACTAAGGGAAAAAATCTCTTCCTATCTAACCTATCAATGCCCCTCATAATTTTGTATACTTCAATCATGTCCCCCCTCAGCCTTCTCTGCTCCTACTTACAGCTGCTGTCCAGTTTTTCCCGCTCTAAGGCTGGAAGGCAAAGGACAAAGAACAGTACAGCACAGGAACAGGCCATTCGGCCCTCCAAACGTGCGCCGATCTTGATGCCTGCCTAAACTAAAATCTTCTGCACTTCCGGGGACCGTATCCCTCTATTCCCATCCTATTCATGTATTTGTCAAGATGCCTCTTAAACGTCACTATCGTACCTGCTTCCACCACCTTCCCCGACAACATGTTCCAGGCACTCACCACCCTCTGTGTAAAGAACTTGCCTTGCACATCCCCTCTAAACTTTTCCCCTCTCACCTTAAACCTATGTCCCCTAGTAACTGACTCTTCCACCCTAGGAAAAAGCTTCTGACGATCCACTCTGTCCATGCCACTCATAACTTTGTAAATCTCTATCATGTCGCCCCTCCACCTCCGTCATTCCGCTGAAAACAATCCGAGATTATCCAACCTCTCCTCATAGCTAATGCCCTCCAGACCAGGCAACATCCTGGTAAACCTCTTCTGTACCCTTTCCAAAGCCTCCACCATCCTTCTGGTAGTGTGGCGACCAGAATTGCACGCAATATTCTAAGTGTGGCCGAACTAAGGTTCTGTACAGCTGCATCATGACTTGCCAATTTTTATACTCTATCTCCCGACCGATGAAGGCAAGCATGCCGTATGCCTTCTTGACTACCTTATCCACCTGCGTTGCCACTTTCAGTGACCTGTGGACCTGTACGCCCAGATCTCTCTGCCTGTCAATACTCCTAAGGGTTCTGCCATTTACTGTATACTTCCCACCTGCATTAGATCTTCCAAAATGCATACCCTCACATTTGTCCGGATTAAACTCCATCTGCCATTTCTCCACCCAAGTCTCCAACCGATCTACATCCTACTGTCTCCTCTGACAATCCTCATCATTATCCGCAACTCCACCAACCTTTGTGTCGTCCGCAAACTTACTAATCAGACCAGCTACATTTTCCTCCAAATCATTTATATATACTACAAACAGCAAAGGTCCCAGCACTGATCCCTGCGGAACACCACTAGTCACATCCCTCCATTCAGAAAAACACCCATCCACTGCTACCCTCTGTCTATGACCAAGCCAGTTCTGTATCCATCTTGCCAGCTCACCTCTGATCCCGTGTGACTTCACCTTTTGTACCAGTATGCCATGAGGGACCTTTTCAAAGGTTTTACTGAAGTCCATATAGATAACATCCACTGCCCTTCCTTCATCAATCATCTTTGTCACTTCCTCAAAAAACTCAATCAAACTAGTGAGACATGACCTCCCCTTCACAAAACCATGCTGCCTCTCGCTAATAAGTTTGTTTGTTTTCAAATGGGAGTAAATCCTGTCCCGAAGAATCCTCTCCAATAATTTCCCTACCACTGACGTAAGGCTCACCGGCCTATAATTTCCTGGATTATCCTTACCACCCTTCTTAAACAAAGGAACAACATTGGCTATTCTCTAGTCCTCTGGGACCTCACTTGTGGCCAATGAGGATGCAAAGTTTTCTGTCAAGGCCCCAGCAATTTCTTCCCTTGCCTCCCTCAGTATTCTGGGATCACATCAGGCCCTGGGGACTTATCTACCTCAATGCTTTGCAAGACACCCAACACCTCCTCCTTTTTGATAATGAGATGACTGAGACTATCTGCACTCCCTTCCCTAGGCTCATCATCCACCAAGTCCTTCTCTTTGGTGAATACTGATGCAAAGTACTCATTTATCACCTCGCCCATTTCCTCTGGCTCCACACATAGATTCCCATCTCTGTCCTTGAGTGGGCCAACCCTTTCCCTAGTTACCCTCTTGCTCTTTATATACGTATAAAAGGCCTTGGGATTTTCCTTAATCCTGTTTGCCAATGACTTTTCATGACCCCTTTTAGCCCTCCTGACTCCTTGCTTAAGTTCCTTCCCACTGTCTTTATATTCCTCAAGGGATTAGTCTGTTCCTAGCCTTCCAGCCCTTACGAATGCTTCCTTTTTCTTTTTGACTAGGCTCACAATATCCCATGTTATCCAAGGTTCCCGAAACTTGCCAAACTTATCCTTCTTCCTCACCGGAACACACTGGTCCTGGATTCTAATCAACTGACATTTGAAAGACTCCCACATGTCAGATGTTGATTTACCCTCAAACAGCCGCCCCCAATCTAAATTCTTCAGTTCTTGCCTAATATTGTTATAATTAGCCTTCCCCCAATTTAGCACCTTCATCCGAGGACTACTCTTATCCTTATCCACAAGTACCTTAAAACTTATGGAATTATGGTCACTGTTCCCGAAATGCTCCCCCACTGAAACTTCGACCACCTGGCCGGGCTCATTCCCCAATACCAGGTCCAGTACGGCCCCATCCCTAGTTGGACTATCTGCATATTGTTTCAAGAAGCCCTCCTGGATGCTCCTTACAAATTCTGCCCCATCGAAGCCCCTAGCACTAAGTGAGTCCCAGTCAATATTGGGGAAGTTAAAATCACCCACCACTACAACCCTGTTATCTTTACATCTTTCCAAAATCTGTCTACATATCTGCTCCTCTACCTCCCACTGGCTGTTGGGAGGCCTGTAGAATACCCCCAACAGTGTGACTGCACCCTTCCTATTCCTGAGCTCCACCCATATTGCCTTGCTGCACGACCCCTCAGAGGTGACCTCCCGCAGTACAGCTGTGATATTCTCCTTAACAAGTAATGCAACTCCCCCACCCCTTTTCCATCCCCCTCTATCCCGCCTGAAGCTTATAAATTCTGGAACGTTTAGCTGCCAATCCTGTCCTTCCATCAACCAAGTCTCTGTAATAGCAACAACATCATAGTTCCAAGTACTAATCCAAACTCTAAGTTAATCTGCCTTACCTGTTATACTTCTCGCATTGAAACAAATGCACTTCAGACCACCAGTCCCGCTGTGCTCAGCAACATCTCCCTGCCTGCTCTTCCTCTTAGTCCTACTGGCCTTATTTACTATGTCCTCCTCATTTACTTCACTAGCTGTCCTACTGCTCTGGTTCCCACCCCGTTGCCACACTAGTTTAAACCCTCCCGAGTGACGCTAGCAAACCTTGCAGCCAGGATATTAGTGCCCCTCCAGTTTAGATGCAACCCGTCCTTCTTGTCCAGGTCCCATCTGTCCCTGAAGAGATCCCAATGGTCCAGATATCTGAAACCCTCCCTTCTACACCAGCTGCTCAGCCACGTGTTGAGCTGCACTATCTTCCTATTTCTAGCCTCACTGGCACGTGGCACAGGGAGTAATCCAGAGATTACAACCCTAGTGGTGTTGTCTTTTAACTTTCTACCTAACTCCCTAAACTCCCCCTGCAGGACCGCGTCACTCTTCCTGCCTATGTCATTGGTACTGATGTGTATCACAACCTCTGGCTGTTCACCCTCCCCCTTCAGAATGCCCCCTGTCCGTTCAGAGACATCCTTGACCCTGGCACCAGGGAGACAACATATCATCCTGGAGTCTCTTTCACGTCCACAGAAGCGCCTATCTGTGTCCCTGACCATAGAGTCCCCTATAACTATTGCTGTTCTGCACTTTGTCCCTCCCTGCTGAACAACAGTGCCAGCCGTGGTGCCACTGCTCTGGCTGCTGCTGTTTTCCTCTGATAGGCCATCCCCCCCAACACTATCCAAAAACGGTATACTTGTTAGAGAGGGGGATAGCCACAGGGGATTCCTGCACTGACTGCCTGCCCCTTCTAGCGGTCACCCATCTATCTGCCTGCACCTTGGATGTAACCACTTCTCTAAAACTCCTGTCTATGACACTTTCTGCCACCTGCATGCTCCTAAGTGCATCCAGTTGCCGCTCCAACCGATCCATGCGGTCTGTGAGGAGCTGCAACTGGGTACACTTCCTGCAGATGTAGTCGTCTGGAACGCTGGAAGAGTCACAGACCTCCCACATCTCACAGGTGAAGCACTTCACCCCTCTAACTGACATTTCGAGCACTAATTAATAAATTAATTTAAGATAAATAAATATTTATTAAATCCTTACTAAATTGTTATAATAACTATATGGTCCCTAGTGCTAGATTCCTACTATAAATATTAAATGCTAACTAAATACAGTAATCTCCTCCCTCTGGTTTAGTTACTCTACTTATTAATTAGTTAATTAGGGTTTTAATCAATTTTTATCAATGTTTTATTTTCAAATTCAGTAAAAAAAATTCCCTACCAGCCAATCAGGTCACAGCTTTCCTGTGACTCACTTTCAGTTTTTTACCAGAGGTAAGTTTTTTATACTTACCGGTCTGGAACTCCGCCTTCCGAGTCTTTTCCAAGTCAGCTGTGCTCTTTGGAAGCTCTCAGCTCCCCTCACTGAGGACAGGTAGGAAATGAAAGGAGCTCCTCACTCCCTCCTTACCGAACTTCCTCAGTTACCAAACTTCCACTGTCGCACTCTAGTGCAAACAAAGTCAGCATTGTGAGATGGCTCACTTTTATACTGACTGACTCTAGCCCCCTGAAAAGTGGCTTAAGCCAATTCTCCAATTAACAAGGTGCAGCTGCAAGCACTTAAACTTTATTTAAGCTGTAAATTTTAGTTAAATGCTTTCTGCAGACAAGACTAGATTTTTAGAAAGTGATTGACCCTTAAGATTCCCTCACTCGCCAAACTTCCAAAGCAGCAATACTCACCAGCCAATCAACTCACTGCTTTCCTGTGATGTCACAGTTTGATTTTTTTTTTTAACTCTGGCATGTCAGGGTAGTAGGTTCCACACAGGGTCTGCTGTTCTCAACTCCCTCCAGGTAAATGGAAGGCCCTGAGCCTGGGTCTCTCTTTATCCACTCCCAGTAGTAGGTTCCACACAGGGTCTGCTGTTCTCAACTCCCTCCAGGTAAATGGAAGGCCCTGAGCCTGGGTCTCTCTTTATCCACTCCCAGTAGTAGGTTCCACACAGGGTCTGCTGTTCTCAACTCCCTCCAGGTAAATGGAAGGCCCTGAGCCTGGGTCTCTCTTTATCCACTCCCAGTAGTAGGTTCCACACAGGGTCTGCTGTTCTCAACTCCCTCCAGGTAAATGGAAGGCCCTGAGCCTGGGTCTCTCTTTATCCACTCCCAGTAGTAGGTTCCACACAGGGTCTGCTGTTCTCAACTCCCTCCAGGTAAATGGAAGGCCCTGAGCCTGGGTCTCTCTTTATCCACTCCCAGTAGTAGGTTCCACACAGGGTCTGCTGTTCTCAACTCCCTCCAGGTAAATGGAAGGCCCTGAGCCTGGGTCTCTCTTTATCCACTCCCAGTAGTAGGTTCCACACAGGGTCTGCTGTTCTCAACTCCCTCCAGGTAAATGGAAGGCCCTGAGCCTGGGTCTCTCTTTATCCACTCCCAGTAGTAGGTTCCACACAGGGTCTGCTGTTCTCAACTCCCTCCAGGTAAATGGAAGGCCCTGAGCCTGGGTCTCTCTTTATCCACTCCCAGTAGTAGGTTCCACACAGGGTCTGCTGTTCTCAACTCCCTCCAGGTAAATGGAAGGCCCTGAGCCTGGGTCTCTCTTTATCCACTCCCAGTAGTAGGTTCCACACAGGGTCTGCTGTTCTCAACTCCCTCCAGGTAAATGGAAGGCCCTGAGCCTGGGTCTCTCTTTATCCACTCCCAGTAGTAGGTTCCACACAGGGTCTGCTGTTCTCAACTCCCTCCAGGTAAATGGAAGGCCCTGAGCCTGGGTCTCTCTTTATCCGCTCCCAGTAGTAGGTTCCACACAGGGTCTGCTGTTCTCAACTCCCTCCAGGTAAATGGAAGGCCCTGAGCCTGGGTCTCTCTTTATCCGCTCCCAGTAGTAGGTTCCACACAGGGTCTGCTGTTCTCAACTCCCTCCAGGTAAATGGAAGGCCCTGAGCCTGGGTCTCTCTTTATCCGCTCCCAGTAGTAGGTTCCACACAGGGTCTGCTGTTCTCAACTCCCTCCAGGTAAATGGAAGGCCCTGAGCCTGGGTCTCTCTTTATCCGCTCCCAGTAGTAGGTTCCACACAGGGTCTGCTGTTCTCAACTCCCTCCAGGTAAATGGAAGGCCCTGAGCCTGGGTCTCTCTTTATCCGCTCCCAGTAGTAGGTTCCACACAGGGTCTGCTGTTCTCAACTCCCTCCAGGTAAATGGAAGGCCCTGAGCCTGGGTCTCTCTTTATCCGCTCCCAGTAGTAGGTTCCACACAGGGTCTGCTGTTCTCAACTCCCTCCAGGTAAATGGAAGGCCCTGAGCCTGGGTCTCTCTTTATCCGCTCCCAGTAGTAGGTTCCACACAGGGTCTGCTGTTCTCAACTCCCTCCAGGTAAATGGAAGGCCCTGAGCCTGGGTCTCTCTTTATCCGCTCCCAGTAGTAGGTTCCACGCAGGGTCTGCCACTCCCGCCACCACTGCTCCAGACTCCCTCTAGGTAAGTGGAGGGTCAGTATCCAATTGTATAAAAATTTGGTTTAAGGACAGAAAACAGCGAGTTGTGGTAAATGGTTGTTTTTCAGACTGAGGGTTGGTAGACAGTGATGTTCCCGAGGGTCAGTGCTAGGACCGCTGCTTTTTTTGCTATATATAAATAACTTGAATCTTGGAATATGAGTAGAATTTCAACATTTGCCGATGATACCAAATTTGGAGGTGCAGCAAACAGTGAAAATACGAACTGCTTGCAACAGGATATAGAGAATGGGCAGACAGGTGGCAGATGAAATTCAATGCAGAAAAATGTGAAGTGATTTATTTTGGTAGGAAGAACATGGCGAGACAATATAAGATAAAGGATACAATTCTAAAGCTGGTCCAGGAGCAGAGGGAATTGGGTGTATATGTGCAGAGGTCATTGAAGGTGGCAGGACAAGTTGAGAGAGCAGTTAATAAGACATACAGTATCCTGGGCTTTATTAATCGGGGCAGAGTACAAGAGAAAGGAAGTTATGTTGAACTTGTATAAGACACTAGTTCAGCCTCAGCTGGAGTATTACATCCATTTCTGGGTGCCGCGCTTTAGGAAAGAAGGCATTCGAGAGGGTGCAGAAAAGATTTGGGAGAATGGTTCAAATGATGAAGACAGATTGGAGAAGAGAAGGCTGAGTGGTGATCTGATAGAGGTATTCAAAATCATGAGGGATCTGGACAGAGTAGATAGAGAGAAACTGTTACCGCTCATGAAAGGATCGATAATGAGTGGGCACAGATGGAGTATTGCATCCAGTTCTGGGTGCTGCACTTCAGGAAAGATGTGAAGGCTTTAGAGAGAAAAGATTCATGAGAATGATTTCAGGGATGAGGAACTTCAGTCATGAAGATAGATTGGAGAAGTTGGGATTGTTTTCCTTGGAGAAGAGAAGGCTGAGAGGAGAGTTGATTCAAAATCATGAGGGGTCTAGACAGAGTAGATATGGAGAAACTTTCACACTCGTGAAAGGATTGAGAACGAGACGGCACAGATTTAAAGTAATTGTTAAAAGAAACAAAAGCGACATGAGGAAAAACTTTTTCATGCTGCAAGTGTTTGAGGTCTGGAATGCACTGCCTGAGAGTGTGGTGGAGGCAGGTTCAATTGAAGCATTCAAAAGGGAATTAGACAGTTATATGAAAAGGAAGAATGTTCAGGATTATGGGTAGAAGGCGGAAGAGTGGCACTAGGTGAATTGCTCATTCGAAGAGCCGGTGCAGACATGATGGGCTGAATGGCCACATTCTGAGCTGTGACAATCCTGTGATTCTGTGATATGATTAGATTAGATTAGATTAGAGATACAGCACTGAAACAGGCCCTTCGGCCCACTGAGTCTGTGCCGACCATCAACCACCCATTTATACTAATCCTACACTAATCCCATATTCCTACCAAACATCCCCACCTGTCCCTATATTTCCCTACCACCTATCTATACTAGTGACAATTTATAATGGCCAATTTACCTACCAACCTGCAAGTCTTTTGGCTTGTGGGAGGAAACCAGAGCACCCGGAGAAAACCCACGCAGACACAGGGAGAACTTGCAAACTCCACACAGGCAGTACCCAGAATCGAACCTGGGTCCCTGGAGCTGTGAGGCTGCGGTGCTAACCACTGCGCCACTGTGCCGCCCATATCATGGTCACTCTTCCTTAAAGGCTCTGTTGCAACAAGATTATTAATTAGCCCTTTCTCAATGCACAATACTAGATCTATAATAGCCCATTCTATAGTTGGTTCTCTTATACATTCCAGGAATTCATCCTCCACAGCATTAGTGCTAATTAGGTTTACCCAGTCTATATGTAGATTTCATTCCTTCTTGATTACTGTATTACCCTTGTTACATACAACTGTAATTTCCTGATTGGTACAGTGCCCAACATTAATATAACTGGTGGCCTGTAAATAACTGCCACCAATGTTTGCTGCCCCTTGCTGTTTCTTAGCTCCACCCAAACTGATTCTACATCTTGATCCTTCGATCCAAGATCCCCTCTCATTAATATACTGTTCTTGTCTCTTATTAAGACTGCGACCCCAGATCCTTTTCCTTTTTGCTTATCCTTCCTAAATGCTGAATACCCTTGGACATTCAGTTCCCAGCCTTGGTCACCCTGTGGCCATGTCTCCGTAATGGCAGTTAGATCATATCTGTTTCCTCCCAATTGTGCTGTCAATTCATCTAATTCTGTGTTGTGTGCATTCAGATAGAGCGCCTTTAATTCTATCTTATTATTATTTTCACAACCTCTCGCCTTATCTGTTGGTGCACTGTTAAGTTTTTACGCTCTGTCCCTCTCTGCCACACTCAGATTATCAATTCCCTTCTTGCTACTGTGCTCTCTTGCCTTGTCCTCTCTCTTTAATTTATCACATCTTCCCTCACTTGATCCCTTGCCCCCACTATTTAGTTTAGAGCCTTCTCCACTGCCCTAGTTATATGACTCGCCAGAACACTGGTCCCAACATGGTTCGAGTGAAGACCGTCCCAATGGTACAGCTCCCACTTTTCCCAGTACTGGTGCCAGTGCCCCAAGAATCAAAACCCTTTTCTCCCACACCAATCTTTGGGCCATGCATTTAACTCTCTAATTTTATTTACCCTACTCCAATTTGCTTGTGGCTCAGGTAATAATCCAGAGATTATTACCTTTGAGGTTCTGCTTTTTAATTTAACCCCTAGCTGCTCATACTCTGTAAGCAGAACTTCTTTCCTAGTCCTGCCTATGTTATTGGTACCTATGTGGACCATGATAACTGGATCCTCCCCTTACCACTGCAAGTTCCTTTCCAGCCATGAGCAAATGTCCCAAACCCTGGCACCGGGCAAGCAACACAGCATCATGGACTCTCGCTTTTGGCTTCAGGGAACAGTGTCTATCCCCTGACTATACTGTCCCCTACCACCACAACATTCCTATTAACTCCCCCTGCTTGAATGGCTTCCTGTACCACAGTGCCATGGTCAGTTCGCTCATCCACCCTGTAGCCCTCACTTTTGTCTTTACAGACTGCAAGAACCTCGAACCAGACCCATTGTTTCAGCCTGTTCCTGCCCCACTGAAAATATTTCTTTCTATCTTGACTCATCTTTTCTCCCTGGTCCAGTCTCTTCCCACCTACATCCGTGACTCTTCTGATGCCCTACGTCATTTTGACAATTTCCAGTTTCCTGGCCCAATCCGCCTCCTCTTCACTATGGACGTCCAATCCCTCTACACCTCCATCCCCCACCAGGACGGTTTGAGGGCTCTCCGCTTCTTCTTTGAACAGAGGCCCAACCAGTCCCCATCCACCACCACCCTCCTCCGCCTGGCTAAATTTGTTCTCACATTGAATAACTTCTCCTTCAACTCTACTCACTTCCATCAAGTAAAAGGTGTTGCGATGGGTACCCGCATGGGTCCTAGTTATGCCTGTCTTTTTGTGGGATATGTCGAACATTCCTTGTTCCAGTCCTGCCAGAACAGCCCGAGCAACAACAGGACCGGAGGTTTCAAAAAGCGTGCCAAAACCTGTGAGGGAGAGAGTGAGAGGAGCCAGAACAGCCCGAGGAGCAGCAGGACCGGAGGCTTCAAAAAAAACGGGCCAAAACCCGTGAGTGAGAGTGTAAGTGACCAGAGCAGCCCGAGGAGCAACAGGACTGGAGGTTTCAAAAAACGCGCCAGAAACGGGAAGGTAAGTTGAGCTATATGGGGACTGCTGGGTACCACATGGGGACTGCTGGGTAAGTGAACTTATATATTCGGGCAGTGGCTAAACCTGAAACACTACACGTGTAGTGTTTCCCACCCATCCTCTTCTGACCAAAAAAAAAGGACTCTTGTGTGGAGCGTTTGGTAAGGTAAGGTTTTCCTTTATTTGTTTTTATTCTCTGTTGTCAATTTCGAGCAGAGGGGATGGAAGCTAGGGCAGTTGCATGCTCCTCTTGCAGGATGTGGGAGGTGAGGGTCACCACTTGTGTCCCTGCTGACTTCACCTGTGAGAAGTGCACTCAACATCCAGCTCCTCACAGACCGCGTTAGGGAACTGGAGCTGGAGGAACTTCGGATCATGCGGGAGGCTGAGGGGGTGATAGCAGTTATAGGATAAAGGTAGCTGGGTGACCGTCAGGGGAGGGAAAGGGAATAGGCGCACAGTGCAGGGATCCCCTGTGGCCGTTCCCCTCAATAATAAGTATACCGTTTTGGATACGGTTGGGGGGGACGACCTACCAGGGGAAAGCCACAGCGGCCTTGTCTCTGGCACTGAGCCTGGCTCTGTGGCTCAGAAGGGAAGGGGAGAGAATAGGAGAGCGATAGTGATAGGAGATTCAATGGTTAGAGGAACAGACAGGAGATTGTGGTCACGAACGGGACTCCCGGATGGTATGTTGCCTCCCGGGTGCCAGGGTCACGGATGTCTCGGATCGAGTCTGCAGGATTCTTCAGGGGGAGTGGGAGCAGCCAGAAGTCGTGTTACACATCGGTACCAATGACATAGCTAGGAAAAGGGATGAGGACCTGAAAAGTGAATATAGGGAGTTAGGTTGGAAGCTAAAAGGCAGGACGAGCAGAGTAGTAATCTCAGGATTGATACCGGTGCCACGTGCTAGTGAGGCTAGAAACAGAGAGCGAGTGCAGCTGAACACGTGGCTAAAGAGCTGGTGTAGGAGGGAGGGCTTCAGATATGTGGATCATTGGGATACCTTCTGGGGAAGGTGGGACCTGTACAAGAAGGACGGGTCGCATCTGAACTGGAGGGGCACCAACATCCTGGGCGGGAGGTTTGCTAGAGCTCTTCGGGAGGGTTTAAACTAGTTTGGCAGGGGGATGGGAACCGGAGCTACGGAACAGTGGATGGGGTAGCTGTTGAACAGGCAGATACAGAGTGCAGAGAGTCTGCGAGGAAGGTTAAACAGTTGACAGGGCAAAGTTGCAGCTAGTATGATGGGTTGAAGTGTGTCTATTTTAACTCAAGAAGTGTCAGGAATAAGGGTGATGAACTTAGAGCATGGATCAGTACTTGGAGCTACGATGTTGTGGCCATTACGGAGACTTGGATATCACAGGGGCAGGAATGGATGTTGGATGTTCCGGGGTTTAGATGTTTCAAAAGGAAGAGGGAGGGAGGTAAAAGAGGTGGGGGAGTGGCATTGTTAATCAGGGATAGTATCACAGCTGCAGAAAGGGAGGTCGTCGAGGAGGGTTTGTCTACTGAGTCATTATGGGTGTAAGTCAGAAACAGGAAAGGAGCAGTCACTTTATTGGGAGTTTTCTATAGACCCCCAATAGCAACAGAGACACGGAGGAACAGATTGGGACGCAGATTTTGGAAAGGTGCAGAAGTAACAGGGTTGTTGTCATGGGTGACTTCAACTTCCCTAATATTGATTGGAACCTCCTTAGTGCAAATAGTTTGGATGGAGCAGTTTTTGTCAGGTGTGTCCAGGAAGGTTTCCTGATTCAATATGTAGATAGGCCGACTAGAGGGGAGGCTATGTTGGATTTGGTGCTTGGCAACGAACCAGGCCAGGTGGCAGATCTCTCGGTGGGAGAGCATTTCGGTGATAGTGATCACAACGCCCTGACCTTTACTATAGTCATGGAGAGGGATAGGAGCAGACGGGATGGGAAAATATTTAATTGGGGGAGGGGGAATTACAAAGCTATTAGGCAGGAACTGGGGAGCTTAAATTGGGAACAGATGTTCTCAGGGAAATGCACGACAGAAATGTGGAGGTTGTTTAGGGAGCACTTGCTGCGACTGCTGGATAGGTTTGTCCCGATGAGGCAAGGAAGGGATGATAGGGTGAAGGAACCTTGGATGACAAGAGATGTGGAACAGCTAGTCAAGAGGAAGAAGGAAGCTTACTTAAGGTTGAGGAAGCAAGGATCAGACAGGCCTCTAGAGGGTTACAAGATAGCCAGGAAGGAACTGAAGAATGGACTTAGGAGAGCTGGAAGGGGACATGAAAAAGTCTTGGCGGGTAGGATTAAGGAAAATCCCAAGGCGTTCTACACTTATGTGAGGAACAAGAGGATGGCCAGAGTGAGGGTAGGGCCGATCAGGGATAGTGGAGGGAACTTGTGCTTGGAGTCGGAGGAGGTAGGGGAGGTCCTTAATAAATACTTTGCTTCAGTATTCACTAGTGAGAGGGACCTTGTCGTTTGTGAGGACAGCGTGAAACAGGCTGATATGCTCGAACAGGTTGATGTTAAGAAGGAGGATGTGCTGGAAATTTTGAAAGACATGAGGATAGATAAGTCCCCGGGGCCAGACGGGATATACCCAAGGTTATTACGGGAAGCGAGGGAACAGATTGCCACGCCTTTGGCGATGATCTTTGCGTCCTCACTGTCCACTGGAGTAGTACCAGATGATTGGAGGGTGGCAAATGTTATTCCCTTGTTCAAGAAAGGGAATAGGGATAACCCTGGGAATTACAGACCAGTCAGTCTTACGTCGGTGGTGGGCAAATTATTGGAGAGGATTCTGAGAGACAGGATTTGATTATTTGGAAAAGCATAGTTTGATTAGAGATAGTCAGCATGGCTTTGTGAGGGGCAGGTCATGCCTCACAAGCCTTATTGAATTCTTTGAGGATGTGACAAAACACATTGATGAAGGAAGAGCAGGGATGTGGTGTATATGGATTTTAGCAAGGCGTTTGATAAGGGCTTTTCTCATTGGAGCGAAGAAGGATGAGAAGTGACTTGATAGAGGTGTACAAGATGATGAGAGGCATAGATAGAGTGGATAGCCAGAGACTTTTTCCCAGGGCGGAAAGGGCTATCACCAGGGGGCATAATTTTAAGGTGATTGGAGGAAGGTTTAGGGGAGATGTCAGAGGTAGGTTCTTTACACAGAGAGTGGTGGGTGCGAGGAATGCACTGCCAGCAGTGGTAGTAGAAGCAGATACATTGGGGACATTTAAGTGACTCTTGGATAGGTACATGGGTGATAGTAGAATGAAGGTTATGTAGGTAGTTTGATCTTAGAGTAGGTTAAAGGGTCGGCACAACATCGTGGGCCGAAGGGCCTGTACTGTTCTATGTTCTACTCAGGCCCCCTTCCCCAACTCTTTTTCCAGTACATTGATGACTGTATCGGTGCTGTTTCCTGCTCCTGCCCCGAACTGCAAAACTTTATCAACTTTGCTTCTAATTTCCACCCTTCTCTCACCTTTACATGGTCCATCTCCGACACTTTCCTTCCCTTCCTCGACTTCTCTATCTCTGGTGATGGGCAGTCTACTAATATTCATTATAAGCCCACTGACTCCCACAGCTACCTCGACTACACTTCACACCCTGTCTCCTGTAAGGACTCCATTCTATTCTCCCAGTTTCTCCGTCTACAATGCATCTGCTCTGATGATGCTGCCTTCCATGACAGTGCTTCGGATATGTCTTCCTTTTCCCTCAACTGAAGATTCCTCCCCACTGTGGTTGACAGGGCCCTCAACTGTGTCCGATCCATTTCCTGCACCTCTACTCTCATCCCTTCCTCTCCCTCCCAGAATTGCGACAGGATTCCCCTAGTCCTCACTTTCCACCACACCAGCCTCCAGATCCAAAGGATCATCCTCCACCACTTCCGCCACGTCCAGCGTGATGCCACTGCCAAATGCATCTTCCCCTCCCTTCCCCTGTTAGCATTCCGAAGGAATCTTTCCTTCCGTGACACCTCGTTGACTCCTCCATTACCCCCACCACCTCGTCCCCTTCCCACGGAACTTTCCCCTGCAATCGCAGGAGGTGTAATACTTGCCCATTTACCTCCTCTCTCCTCACTATCCCAGGCCCCAAACACTCCTTTCAGGTGAAGCAGCAATTTACTTGTACTTCTTTCAATGTAGTATACTGTATTCGCTGCTCACAATGTGGTCTCCTCTACTGGGGAGACCAAATGCAGACTGGGTGACCGCTTTGCGGAACACATCCACTCAGTCTGAAAGCATAACCCCGAGCTTCCAGTTACTTGCCATTTCAACACCCCCCTGCACCCATGCCCACATCTCTGTCCTGGGATTGCTGCAGTGTTCCAGTGAACAACAATGCAAGCTCGAGGAATAGCATCTCATTTTCCGATTAGGCACACTACAGCCTGCCGGACTGAACATTGAATTCAATCATTTCAGAGCATGACGGGCCCCACTTTTTATGTTTAGTTATGTTTTCGTTTTTATTTGCTTATTTTATTTTAGGTTTTTTAATGTGTTTCGTTTGTTTCTACTGTACCTACCCAGTGTTTGTTTTAAAAAAAAAAAAAAATTTAATGTTAGTGCTTGGAGTGCTTTGTGCTTTACAGTCAATTCACACCCTCTCTGTACTAACGCTTTGTCTTTCAGCACACCATTAACATACCGTTTGCCTTTGTTCCATGATCTTCTGGTCAGTTTTATTCTGTGACCTTGTCCTATCAACACCTCTTTTGTTATCTCTTGTCCCAACCCCCGCTTTACTTGCTTAAAATCTTCTACATTTCCAATATTTGTCAGTTCTGAAGAAGGGTCACTGACCTGAAACGTTAACTCTGCTTCTCTTTCCACAGATGCTGCCAGACCTGCTGAGTGAATCCAGCATTTCTTGTTTTTATTTCAGAACCTTGAACCTGTTGGACAATTGCAAAGGCTGAGGCTCCTTCATTTCTACCTTCACGATCCCCATACCTGCTTCACTGGCAGTCACAGCCTCCTGTCCCTGACCGTGGACCAAATCAAATGACCCTATCCTTAGGGGTGTGACAGCCTCTTGGAACAAAGTGTCCAGGTAACTTTCCCAAATAATTTGGATATAATTGCATTAGAAGCAGTTCAGAGAAGGTTCACACGACTAATTCTGGGGATGAAGGGCTTGTCTTATGAAGAAAGGTTCAACAGGTTGGGCCTATACCTGTTGCCGTTTAGAAGAATGAGAAGTAATCTTATTGAAACATATAAGATCCTGAAGGGACTTGATAGAGTGCATACCGGGAGGATGTTTCCTCTTCTGGGGGAGACTAGAACTTGGGGACACAGTTTAAGAATAAGAGGCCTCCCTTTTAAGACAGAGATGAGGAGATTTTTTTCTCTCAAAGGGTTGTTAGTTTGTGTAATTCTCTTCCCAGAAAGCAGTGGAGGCAGGATCATAGAATATATTCAAAGCTGAGTTAGACAGATTTTTGATAGACAAGGGAGTCCAGGGTTATGGGGGGCAGACAGGAAAGTGGAGTTGAAATTACAATCGGATCAGCCATGATTTTATCAAATGGCAGGGCAGGCTCGAAGAGCAGAATGACTTACTCCTGCTCCTAAGTTCTATGTTCCTAAGTCCTATGATCTCCCTGATGTGTTGCAGTGTTTGCAGCTCAGCCTCCAGCTCAGTGACTCTGAGCTGAAGTTCCTCCAGCCATGGACACTTGCTGCATATGTGTTTGCCTTGGATCACACAGGTCTCCACGAGCTCCCACATTCTGCAGCTGCCACACATCACCTGCCCTACCATCTTTAGTGTTTAATTAATTAATTATTTTACTGATTAAATTTTAATTAATGTCCTGCCTGTACTTGTATTCTTCACAGAATCACAGAATTTGTATTATTTCAATAAATGTTCTACTTACACTCTTGTTACGACCGAGACTGGAGGAGTGCACTGTCTTTCTCTAGTTCCACTTCCTCATGGGTCACAACATATCTTTAAATGTTTGCCCAGTTACCAGTGCAGCCAATTATATATAATAAAAACAAGAAATACTGGAACCACTCAGCAGGTCTGGCAGCATCTGTGAAAAGAGAAGCAGAGTTAACGTTTCGGGTCAGTGACCCTTCTTCGGAACTGCCAATTATATACTTTATTTTAGTTTCAGAATAAAATCCACCAACCAGGTTTCCTCAATACACAACAACATTATTAATTTATTATTAAACAAGACTTATTCAATAAAGATGCAAAGCTTATTAACGCACAGGTTGAAATATGAAAGTTTCCTTCTTAATTAGCCCACAACATACACACGCACACTAGTTAAAGAAAAAATAAAGAGGTTTTCTCTGCAGAGATCTCTTTACAAAAAGACAAAAAAAAAACTTTGGCCAAATACTTGTTAATTCTTGAAGGAAAAAAGGGTAAGATATAGAGTCATAGTTATACAACACAGAAACAGACCCTTTGTCCCATCGTGTCCATGCTGGCCATCAAGCTGTTACCTATTCTAATCCCATTTTCCAGCACTTGGCCCGTAGTCTTGTATGCTCTGGCGTTTCAAGTGCTCATCTAAATACTACTTAAATATTGTGAGGGTTCCTGTCTCTACCACCTCTTCAGGAAGTGTGTTCCAGATTCCAACCACCCTCTAAGTGAAATTTTTTTTCCTCAAATCCCCTCTAAACGTCCTGCCCCTTACCTTAAATCTATGCCCCCTGGGTATTGACCCCTTCGCTAAGGGAAAAAGTTTCTTCCTATCGACCCTATCAATGCCCCTCATAATTTTGAATACCTCAATCATGTCCCCCCTCAGCCTCTCTGCTCTAAGGAAAACAACCCTAGCCTACCCAGTCTCTTTTCATAGCTGAAATGCTCCAGCCCAGGCAACATCCTGGTGAATCTCCTCTGCATCCTCTCCAGTGCAATCACATCCTTCCTATAGTGTAGTGACCAGAACTGTACACAGTACTCCAGCTGTGGCCTAACTAGCGTTTTATACAGAATTAGAATTAGAATATTACAGCGCAGTACAGGCCCTTCGGCCCTCGATGTTGCGCCGATCATCTGACCTACACTATTCCATTTACATCCATATGTCTATCCAATGACCACTTAAATGCCCTTAAAGTTGGCGAGTCTACTACTGTTGCAGGCAGGGCGTTCCACGCCCCTACTACTCTCTGCGTAAAGAAACTACCTCTGACATCTGTCCTATATCTTTCACCCCTCAACTTAAAGCTATGTCCCCTCGTGTTTGCCATCCTCATCCGAGGAAAAAGACTCTCACTATCCACCCTATCTAACCCTCTGATTATCTTGTATGTCTCTATTAAGTCACCTCTCCTCCTCCTTCTCTCTAACGAAAACAACCCCAAGTCCCTCAGCCTTTCCTCGTAAGACCTTCCTTCCATACCAGGCAACATCCTAGTAAATCTCCTCTGCACCCTTTCCAAAGCTTCCACATCCTTCCTATAATGCGGTGACCAGAACTGCACGCAATACTCAAGGTGCGGCCTCACCAGAGTTTTGTACAGCTGCATCATGACCTCGTGGCTCCGAAACTCGATCCCCCTACTAATAAAGGCTAACACACCATATGCCTTCTTAACAGCCCTATTAACCTGGGTAGCAACTTTCAGGGATTTATGTACCTGGATACCAAGATCTCTCTGCTCATCTACACTACCAAGAATCTTCCCATTAGCCCAGTACTCTGCATTGCAGTTACTCCTTCCAAAGTGAATCACCTCACACTTCTCCGCATTAAACTCCATTTGCCATCTCTCAGCCCAGCTCTGCAGCCTATCTATGTCCCTCTGTACCCTACAACACCCTTCGACACTATCCACAACTCCACCGACCTTCGTGTCATCCGCAAATTTACTAACCCACCCTTCTACACCCTCATCCAGGTCGTTTATAAAAATGACAAACAGCAGTGGCCCCAAAACAGAACCTTGCGGTGCACCACTAGTAACTAAACTCCAGGATGAACATTTGCCATCAACCACCACCCTCTGTCTTCTTTCAGCTAGCCAATTTCTGATCCAAAGCTCTAAATCACCTTCAACCCCATACTTGCGTATTTTCTGCAATAGCCTACCGTGGGGAACCTTATCAAACGCCTTACTGAAATCCATATACACCACATCCACAGCTCCATCATAACCTCCCTGCTCTTATATTCTATGCCTTGGCTAATAAAGGCAAGTATCCCATATATAATATATACAAGAAATGCAGGAAATACTCAGCAGGTCTGGCAGCATCTGTGGATAGAGAGGCAGAGTTAACGTTTCAGGTCAGTGACTCTTCATCAGAACTGGCAGAGCCAGAAATGTAATAGGTTTTAAGCAAGTAAAGCGGGGGTGGGGCAAAAGATAACAAAGGAGAAAGTGTTGATAGGACAAGGTCACAGAGAATAACTGACCAGAAGGTCATGGAACAAAGGCAAACGGTTCCCCATCCCCCACCAGGATGGTTTGAGGTCTCTCCGCTTCTTCCTTGAACAGAGGCTCAACCAGTCCCCATCCACCACCACCCTGCTCCGCCTGGCTGAACTTGTTCTCACATTGCACAACTTCTCCTTCAACTCCACTCACTTCCTTCGTAAAAGGTGTTGCTCTGGGTACCCGCATGGGTCCTAGTTATGCCTGTCTATTTGTGGGATATGTCGAACATTCCTTGTTCCAGTCCTACTCAGGCACCCCCCCCCCCAACTCTTTTTCCGGTACATTGATGACTGTATCGGTGCTGTTCCCTGCTCCCTCTCGGAACTGGAAAACTTGATCAACTTTGCTTCTAATTTCCACCCTTCTCTCACCTTTACATGGTCCATCTCTGACACTTCCCTTCCTCGATTTCTCCTTCTCCTATCTGGGGATAGGCTGTCTACTAATATTCATTATAAGCCCACCGACTCCCACAGCCACCTCAACTACACTTTTTCACACCCTGCCTCCTGTAAGGACTCCATTCCATTTTCCCAGTTTCTCCGTCTCTGATGCATCTGCTCTGATGATGCTACCTTCCATGACAGCGCTTCCGATATGTCTTCCTTTAGGATTTCCCCCCCACTGTGGTTGACAGGGCCCTCAACCGTGTCCGGCGCATTTCCCGTACCTCTACCCTCACCCCTTCCCCTCCCTCCCAGAACCATGACAGGGTTCCCCTTGTCCTCACTTTCCACCCTATCAGCCTCCACATCCAAAGTATCATCCTCCGCCATTTCTGCCACCTCCAGCGTGATGCCACTACCAAATGCATCTTCCTCTCCCCTCCCCGTCAGCATTCCGAAGGGATCGTTCCTTCCGCGACACCCTGGTCCATTCCTCCATTACCCACAACACCTCGTCCCTTTCCCATGGAACCTTCCCCTGCAATCGCAGGAGGTGTAATACCTGCCCATTCACCTCCTCTCTCCTCACTATCCAAGGCCCCAAACACTCATTTCAGGTGAAGTAGTGATTTACTTGTTGTACTTTCAATGTAGTATACTGTATTCGCTGCTCACAATGTGGTCTCCTCTACATTGGGGAGACCAAACGCAGACTGGGTGACCGCTTTGCGGAACATCTCCGCTCAGACTGAAAGCAGGACCCCGAGCTTCCGGTTGCTGGCCATTTCAACACTGCTCCCTGCTCTCATGCCTGGGATTGCTGCAGTGTTCCAGTGAACATCAACGCAAGCTCGAGGAACAGCATCTCACTTACTGATTAGGCATGCTACAGCCTACCGGACTGAACATTGAGTTCAATAATTTCAGAGCATGACGAGCCCCCTTTTTATTTTTAGTTATTTTTTCTTTTTTATTTTCTATGTGTTTATTTTATTTTAGTTTAGTATGTTTCTACTGTGCTTACCCACTGTTTTTTTTCATGTTTGTGCTTGGGGCCAGGTTGTTCAGTTTTCTGTCACACCCTCTCTGTACTAACGCTTTGTTTTTCAGCGCACCATTAACATAACGTTTGCCTTTGCTCCATGACCTTCTGGTCAGTTATTCTCTGTGACCTTGTCCCATCTACACCTCTTTTGTTATCTCTTGCCCCAACCTCGCTTTAATTGCTTAAAACCTATTACATTTCTGGCTCTGCCAGTTCTGATGAAAGGTCACTGACCTGAAACCTTCTGGGAGAGGAGTGGGCCCACGGGAAGAACACTGAGTGAGGAGCAGAGAGCAGTCCAGATGCGCCAGAGTTTGCAAACAAAGTGAGCAGTGACATCACAGGAAAGCTCCAAGGTGATTGGTTGATGAGTAACTGCTGTTAGGGAATAACTCTAAATAGCTGCGTCAGTAACTAAAAGTAAAGAGAAAGGTCTATAGTTTTTTTTAATATAGTAGGTAGTGTTTTTTTAGGGAATCAAGGTCCCTAGTGTAAACCACCTAATTGTTGGGTAATTTAAGGGGAAAAATTAAGGGTAAGTCATGGCAGGGCAGTTCGGCAGCGGAAATAGTGAGAGTTCAAAGCCAACATGTTCCCGTTAAGGTGAAAGGTTGAACCAACAAGTCTAGGGAACCCTTGATGTCAAGGGATATAGAGGATTGGATCAGGAAAAAAATGGTGGCTTACGGCAGATTCAGAGCGCTGAAAATAGTGGAGGCAATAGAGGAGTATAGAAAGTGCAGGGGGGGTACTTAAAAAAAAAAAAAAAATAATTAGGAGAGCGAAGAGGAGACATGAAAAAACACTGGCGGGCAAGATAAAGGAAAATCCTATGGCGTTTTATAAGTATATTAAGGGCAAGAGGATAACAAGGGAAAGAGTAGGGCCCATTAGGGACCAAAGTGGTAATCTGTGTGTGGAGCCGGAGGACATAGGCAAGGTTTTAAATGATTACTTTTCATCTGTGTTCACTATGGAGAAGGACGATGTAGGTGTAGAGATCAGGGAGGGGGATTGTGATACACATGAACATATTAGCATTGAAAGGGAGGAGGTATTAGCTGTTTTAGTGGGCTTAAAAGTGGATAAATCCCCAGGCCCAGATGAGATGTATCCCAGGCTGTTATGTGAGGCAAGGGAGGAGATAGCAGGGGCTCTGACACAAATTTTAAAGTCCTCTCTGGTCACAGGAGAGATACCAGAGGACTGGAGGACAGCGAATGTGATACCATTATTCAAGAAGGGTAGTAGGGATAAACCATGTAATTACGGGCCAGTGAGGCTAACATCAATGATTGGGAAACTATTGGAAAAAAATTCTGAGGGACAGGATTAATCTCCACTTGGAGAGGCAGGGGTTAATCAGGGATAGTCAGCATGGCTTTGTCAGAGGGAGATCGTGTCTAACTAACTTGATTGAATTTTTCAAGGCAGTGACTAGATGCGTAGATGAGGGTAAAGCAGTTGATGTAGTCTACATGGACTTCAGTAAGGCTTTTGATAAAGTCCCGCATGGGAGATTGGTTAAGAATGTAAGAGCCCATGGGATCCAGGGCGGTTTGGCACTTTGGATCCAAAATTGGCTTACTGGCAGGAGGAAGAGGGTGATGGTCGAGGGCTGTTTTTGCGATTGGAAGCCTGTGACCAGTGGTGTACCACGGATCGGTGCTGGGACCCTTGCTGTTTATAGTGTACATTAATGATTTAGACGTAAATATAGGAGGTATGATCAGTAAGTTCGCAGATGACACGAAAATTGGTGGTGTTGTAAATAGTGAGGAGGAAAGCCTTAGATTACAGGAGGATATAGATGGGCTGATAGGATGAGCGGAGCAGTGGCAAATGGAATTTAATCCTGAGAAGTGTGAGGTGATGCATTTTGGGAGGTCTAACAAGGCAAGGGAATATACAATGGATGGTAGGACCCTAGGAAGTACAGCGGGTCAGAGGGATCTTGGTGTACTTGTCCATAGATCACTGAAGGCAGCAGCACAGGTAGATTGCCATTTTGGTCCCTAATGGGTCCTGCTCTTTCCCTGGTTATCCTCTTGCCTGTAATATACTTATGAAGCACCTTGGGATTTTCCTTTATCTTGCCCGTCAGTGTTTTTTCATGCACCCTCTTCACTCTCCTAATTTCTTTAAGTACCCCCCCCCCCCCCCTCTACACTTTCTATACTCCTGTAGGGCCTCTGCTGTTTTCAGCCCTCTGAATCTGCCATAAGCCTCCTTCTTTTTCCTTATCCAATCCTCTATATATAGCCAATGTTGTTCCTTTGTTTAAGAAG
Organism: Heterodontus francisci; assembly: GCF_036365525.1. Lineage (NCBI taxonomy): Eukaryota > Metazoa > Chordata > Chondrichthyes > Heterodontiformes > Heterodontidae > Heterodontus > Heterodontus francisci. The sequence continues at coordinate 720,623 of NC_090385.1, read as the reverse complement.
GGTGGTAAGGATAATCCAGGAAATTACAGGCCGGTGAGCTTTCAGTGGTAGGAAACTATTAGAGAGGATTCTTCGGGACAGGATTTACTCCCATTTGGAAACAAACGAACTTATTAGTGAGAGACAGCATGGTTTTGTGAAGGGGAGGTCGTGTCTTACTAATTTGATTGAGTTTTTTGAGGAAATGACAAAGATGATTGATGAAGGAAGGGCGGAGGATGTTGTCTATATGGACTTTAGTAAAGCCTTTGACAAGGTCCCGCATGGCAGACTGGTGCAAAAGGTGAAGTCACACGGGATCAGAGGTGAGCTGGCAAGATGGATACAGAACTGGCTCAGTCACAGAAGACAGAGGGTAACAGTGGATGGGTGTTTTTCTGAATGGAGGGATGTGACTAGTGGTGTTCCGCAGGATCAGTGCTGGGACCTTTGCTGTTTGTAGTATATATAAATGATTTGGAGGAAAATGTAGCTGGTCTGATTAGTAAGTTTGCGGACGACACAAAGGTTGGTGGAGTTGCGGATAGTGATGAGGATTGTCAGAGGATACAGCAGAATATAGATCGGTTGGAGACTTGGGCGGAGAAATGGCAGATGGAGTTTAATCCGGACAAATGTGAGGTAATGCATTTTGGAAGGTCTAATGCAGGTGGGAGGTATACAGTAAATGACAGAACCCATAGGAGTATTGACAGGCAGAGAGATCTGGGCGTACAGGTCCACAGGTCACTGAAAGTGGCAACGCAGGTGGATAAGGTAGTCAAGAAGGCATACGGCATGCTTGCCTTCATCGGTCGGGGCATAGAGTTTAACAATTGGCAAGCCATGTTGCAGCTGTACAGAACCTTAGTGAGGCCACACTTAGAATATTGCGTGCAATTCTGGTCGCCACACTACTAGAAGGACGTGGAGGCTTTGGAGAGGGTACAGAGGAGGTTTACCAGGATGTTGCCTGGGCTGGAGGGCATTAGCTATGAGGAGAGGTTGGAAAAACTCGGATTGTTTTCACTGGAACGACAGAGGTGGAGGGGCGACATGATAGAGGTTTACAAAGTTATGAGCGGCATGGACAGAGTGGATAGTCAGAAGCTTTTTCCCAGGATGGAAGAGTCAGCTACTAGGGGACATAGGTTTAAGGTGAGAGGGGCAAAGTTTAGAGGGGATGTGCGAGGCAAGTTTTTTTTTTTAAGAGGGTGGTGAGTGCCTGGAACTTGCTGCCAGGGGAGGTGGTGGAAGCAGATATGATAGCGACGTTTAAGAGACATCTTGACAAATATATGAATAGGAAGGGAATAGAGGGATAAGGGCCCCGGAAGTGCAGAAGTTTAGGCAGGCATCAAGATCGGCGCAGGCTTGGAGGGCCGAATGGCCTGTTCCTGTGCTGTACTGTTCTTTGGGAAAGTGGGCAAGGGAGTGGCAAATGGAATTTAAAGCGGAATGATGCATTTTGGGAAGTTAAACCAGGGCAGGACATAGACAGTGAATGGCAGGGCCCTGGGAAGTGTTGTTGAGCAGAGAGACCTTGGGGTGCAAGTACATAGTTCCCTGTAAGTGGCAACACAGGTGGATAAGGTAGTCAAGAAGGCGTATGGCATGCTTGCCTTCATCGGCCGAGGCATTGAGCACAAGAGTTGGGACGTCATGTTACAGTTGTACATAACGTTGGTTAGGCCGCATTTGGAGTACTGCGTGCAGTTCTGGTCACCGCACAACAGGAAAGATGTGATTAAGCTGGAGAGGGTACAGAAAAGATTCACAAGGATGTTGCCTGGTTTGGAGGGCTTGGGTTATAAAGAGAGATTGGATAGGCTGGGTCTGTTTTCCCTGGAGTGAAGGAGGCTGAGAGGGGACATGATAGAGGTATATAAAATTATGAGAGGCATAGATAGGGTAGATAGCCAGAGTCTGTTTCCCATGGTAGGGGTGACTAAAACTAGAGGGTATAGAATTAAGGTGAGGGAGAGGAGGTTTAAAGGGGAACAAAGGGGTAAATTTTTCACACAAAGAATAGTGGGTATCTGGAATGAACTGCCTGAGGAGGTGGTGGAGGCAGGAACAGTAGCAACATTTAAGAGGCATTTGGACAAGTACTTGAATGAGCAAGGCATAGAGGGATATGGAATTAATGCAGGCAGGTGGGATTAGTATAGATAGGCATTATGGTCAGCATGGACGCGGTGGGCCAAAGGGCCTGTTTCTATGCTGTACGACTCGATGACTCTATGACTAATATAGGCCCAGTCTCCTCAATCTCTCCTCATAGGACAATCCCACCATCCCAGGAAGTTGTCTGATGAAATGTCGTTGCACTCCTCTGTGGCAAGTATATCGTTCCTGAGGTTGTTGGCATCCTTCCATCTACGAAAGATGATGGACAGGCAGCAAACAGTCCATTTAGGTGCAGCGTCTTTACTTGGTGTACCTTTGCTGATGGCTGTGAAGGCCAATCTTTGAGAGGCCGCAGGTGAAGCTGCCACATGTTGCTGAGTTGTTTTTTGATGTTGACACCTGTTGCCAAGCTGCCATAGCCACTGGTCGTCGTGGTAGTGCACACCAGCACACAGGATGTGTTGCTATTTCCGTCTTTCATCAGCCAGTGATTCCCAGGTGTGATAGTCGACATTTAGGGCCTTCATGTCACGCTTGCAAGCATCCTTGCAGCGGGGTTTAGGGCGCCCACTGGTCATCTGGACCCGGCTAACTCAACATACAGAAGGTCCTTGGGTATGCGACCATCTTTCATCCTGCGGATATGTCTGATCCACCAAAGTCACCCCTGTTTAAATTAGTGGCAACACACTTGGGAGCTCTGCCTTTGAGAGGACTGCCACATTTGTGATTTTGTTCTGCCAGGATATACCCACATTTGCTGCAGACAGCAATGATGGAAATTATTGAGCATCTTTTCCTCGTAAGTCACTCATGTTTCACAGCCATACAGCAAGGTGCTGAGAACACAGGCCTTAGAACATCAGCTTAGTCCCAAGGGTCAGCTTGGTGTTATCCCAAGCATGTTTCGCAAGTCGGCCAAAGATGGTAGCAGCTTTCCCTTTGTTTGTATCGAGCTCTGCATCAAGGGACAGATTGGCCTGCATTTTACAAGCTCGCTGCTGATCTCAGTGGCAAGCTTCAAAGACGGCGGCGTGCACTCGCTGGATTTACTCTGATGATGTGGAGGGGGCGAATGCTCTGTCCCCAGCTACGGTGTCCAGTGCCACTGCACAAGCGCCAAGGCCATTTTTAAAGGACTTCCAGCCCTTACATTTAATTGAAATTTTTAAAGTTACGTGCATTTAAAATTTAATGAAAATAAATAAATAAATAAATGTCTCTAGCCCCTCTCCCACCGACCCCCAATAACTAGACAGCTCATTCCTTGCCCTCTCTCCCCACAAAATACTTACCTTCTGTACCTGACCTTTCCCCCCCCTCAAAGTTCACAAACTTTTATATTTAACTCCTCCCACCATCCCCTACACCAATCATATTAGTTTGACCCCCCGCCCCACACCCCCTTCCCCCCCCCCCCCCACACTGAAATACTTACCTCCTCCCCCCCTCCCCACCAGTGTCCCGCATCGGATCTCCGGACCACAACCAACCACAATATTGGAATGGGACGGCCGGAGGGAGCAGGTAAGTCATTAATTCATTACTTTGCATTCATTAACATATTTAAATTCTGCTCCCGACGCCGAGCGGCGGGTTGGGGATGCCACGAGGGCTCACCGCTGCCGGCAATAAGGGGCTGGGCCTTCCCGACATCGAGGCCTGTGGTGGGCCTATCCCAAAGACATTTTCCAGACCCCCCCCCCACCACAACACCCAACATCACAGCAGGGGGGGGTGGTGGTGTCTGGAAAATTCAGCCCATTGTCTGTCACTGTGGGCCCAAGGTAGCAGAATTTGCTAACAACTTCCAGTGGGGTGTTATTTTGTGAGAGCAGGGGTGGAGATGCAACACCTTGTCTCATGACCACGGTTTTGTTGCCGCTTATAGTCAAGGAGAACAACTTACAGGCATGGGACAGACAGTCCATGAGTCTTTATAGCTGAGTTTCCGTGTGAGCGACTAGCGCAGCATCATCAGCATAGAGGAGTTCTCTGATCAAGACGTGTTTTTGTCTTTGTAGAGCCTGCTGTCTGACCTAGTCTGCAAGTAGACTCCTTCCATATCTGCAGGGAAGGTTAGGGCTCTGTTTCACTCCATTCTTCACTCCAAAACTGTCAGAAATAGAGCCATCAACCTATACAGTGCAGTGTATGTTGGCATGGAAGGAGCAGATGAGCCTGAGGAGCTTCGGTGGACAGCCAATTTTTGCCCAAATCTTGTACAGCCCTGCTCTGCTGACCGTGTCAAATGCCTTAGTGAGATCTACGAAACTAACGTAAAGGGGTATACTCTGTTCCCTACACTTCTCTTGTAGCTGGTGTATGGAGAAGATCATATCCACAGTAGATCTGCTGGCATGGGAACTGCACTGCACTTTCGGGTAGACTTGGTCTGCAAGTAAATAAGTATGACCCTTGCAAAGACCTTCCCTATGACTCTAAGGAGTGAGATGCCCTGTAGTTGTTGCAGTCTCCTTTGTTTTTGTATAGTGTGATGATTTTGGCCTCGCGCATCTCCTGTGGAACAGAGCTTACCTTCCAGCAGAGAAGGAGAAGGTCATAAAGGTGTGGCAATAAATGAGACTTTCTGTGCTTCAGCAGTTCAGCTGAGATTCCATCCTTGCCTGGTGCCCTTCTGTTCACTAGGCAGTCTATGGCGTCCTCAAGATCCAATGATGAGGGTTCTTCATCTAATTCATCCATAACAGGAAGTTGCGATACAGCATCAAGCACAGACTGAGATGTCCAACTCAAAGGAGTACGGCTCACAGTAATGTTCAAAATAGCGGGACATCTGTTTACTTCTGTCAGTGAGTACGTCACCATCTGCCGACTTCAGGGGAGCAACTTTGGTAGTGGCAGGGCCAAGCACCCTCTTGATCCCTTTGTACATAACTCGTAGATTTCCTTTATCACATGCAGTTTGGATTTCTTGACATAAGCTGATCCAGTGTTTGTTTGCGCAGCATATCCCTCTCCTTTGCACACTGTCTTGGCTACTTTCAGGTCGTGCAGTGTCTTAGCTGTTGGGTTTATGTTGTGCATCATGTAGGCTTTGTTTTTTGCATCAGTGACAGATATCATCTCAGCTGAGTAGGTCTCAAACCAGCCCTTGTTACGGGTTCCGCCTTTCCCAAATGATGCTTCTGCTGCTTCATAGATGATTGAGCTTAGTGACTTCCAAGCTTCATCGATGCAGTCATCGATGCTTCCCGTTAAGGCTTTGGTGGATAGCAAGCGTTCTAGCGACAGTGTGAAGTGCTGGTATTTGGCATCATTGGTTATGCAAGGGATATTGATGTGTGGCGGGCCGTCAGTGTTTGGAGCTGTGGAACTTTCAGGGGTACACCTTCATTTTGCTGCTGACTAGAGAGTGGTTGTTGTTGCAGTCTGCTCTAATGTAGGTGTAGGTGTGAAGAACACTGGGCAGATTGTGCCTCCTCGTGATGACTAGGTGTAGTTCATGCTGATGGACAGACCTTGGATGATGCCATGATACCTTGTGGCAATGTCTGCCCTGGAAGAAGGTGTTGGTGATGCAGGGTTCATTCAAGGCACAAAGATCAAGAAGGCGTGGTCCATTATTGTTGATCTTGCCCATCCCATGATGACCAAGGCACATTGGCCATGAATCACTGTCTAAAGGCTGGCTCGGGTATAAAATTAAAAACCAACCCGACAACAGCCAACCCCACCCCAACCTGGGCCCGAGTCCTTTAATTTTTTTAAATGCCCGACCCAACCCGAACCTGACACATGTGGTCGGGTAGCCAGGTTTTACTGCAGAGTGCGGAGTCTGGATTGCACGTTTCCTGCCTTGATGTCCCGAATGTTCATTTGAAGATTACTTCCCGGGGCAGGGCAGCACTGTCCACGCCCTGCCCGACCCGACCCGAGCCCAAACGCTGGACCCGGAAGAGAGACCCGACCCGACCCAGACACATGTCATCGGGTCTGGTCGGGTAGCCATGCTTTAATACTGTCTGCCCCAGTCACCCAAGATGAATAGCCTCTCGCCATTTGGGATGTTCCTCAGAATGTCACCAAGGAAGTCATAGAAATGCTTTTTATCTAAGATGCTGGCATTCAGAGTTGGTGTGCAGACGCATATGATGTTGACTATGCCTCCATCAGATGATTACCACAGGGAGATGAGACACTCTGAGGTTGCTACTGGTGGCTCAATTGACTGCATCAGCTGGTTGCTCACTGCGAAGCGTACACCTTGCTCATGATGATCTTTAGCACTCTTTCCATGCCAGTAGAAGGTGTGATTAGCCTCTCAAATAGAGCCTGTGTCAGCTAATCTGGTTCTTTGTAGGGTGGTAATGTCGATACCAAGGGTGTGTAGCTCACGGTCAATCAGGATTATCTTGCGTACACATGCTGTGGAGTGTGGGTTGCTGTTCATTCCAGGACACATAGTCCTCATGTTCCAGCTTCCAAACTGAAAGGTTACCTTTCTTTGTTTGCCGCATAGCCTAGGAGGTGCAGACTTGCCTAGCATTTGCAACCCCCTTTCAACCTCGTAGGCTGGTAGCCAGAGGAAAGATGAAAGCCTGTACATCTGGGGCCTATTCGGTTGCAGGAGTTGCCAGAAGGTATTAACTTGAGGAAAACACCAACCGGTTAATGGGACTCCAATCCAGATTTTGTTGGCTTTACTCCCTTAGCCATTAGCAATACCTTCCTTCGGTAAGGAGACCAAAACTATACACTCCAGGTGTGGTCTCACCAAGTCTCAAAGGGCAGGACAGAGGAGGACTTGGAGACAGACAGCAGCACCTCAAAGAGCTATCCAGTCAATTCCAATCCAGTCTAGTCCAGTCTGTGGCTCCAGAGTGGACTGACTGCGTTCTGAGAAAAATCAAAGTGTGACATCACAGGAAAACAGGTAGTTGATTGGTTGGTCAGTATTTTTCTCAATGTCTTTCAAAACTTGGGTAATTCTAGGAATTGTAAGGTTTTGTTATTAGTAGTAACTTTTACTAATAGTAAAGCTAATTAGATTAGCTTTAAACTTGGGAATTTCAATTGGGGTTGTTACGAACGTGCTTCCTTTTTAAAATATATTTTGAGGTCTCGTGTTTAAAAATTGTGGAAATTGATTCATTTGAAAGACTGAAGAGATTACACAGATGCCATATCTATGTGCTATGTAATGCCATAGCATACAAGGCTATGGGCCAAGTGCAGGAATATGGGTTTAAAATAGTTGGGCGCTGGATGGCTGGCACAGACACAATGGACCGAAGGGCCTGTTTCTGTGCTGTAAAACTCTGACTCTATGCTGGACTCTTTTTAAGAGGTCACTGGAAGGACTTCAGGACTTTGTTTAAAATCACATTTACTCGAAGTCACATGTCTTCAGCTAAGTAAACAGAAGAAGCCTTCTGACTAGGGAAGTTGTTTACAGAGAAGTGACGTCAATATTTATGGTGGTCAAGAGTTGTTTTTTTTTGGTTATTGTTTCTGAGTCAGTTGTGGGTCAGCCTGCTAAGACAGAAGCCACCAGTTCATCCTTTTACACCCCTTTGAGAAACCCTAAGAATCTAGTGTGTGGACTGGAGAAATTGATGCCGCATTTCTCCTGAAAAGCCTGACAGACTATTCCTTGACGTTGCCTGCACAGAACTGCTAAAAGAAAGATGCCAGTGACAGATGTCTACGCATATCTGGACATCAGACTGAAAGGGATAGCAGAGAACATTGCAAAGTAGACTGGGAGCAGCTACTTGTAGGAAAGTCTACATCAGACCAGTGGGAGTCATTCAGAAAGGAAACAGGAGTTCAGGACCAACATGTTCCCGTTAAGGTGAAGGGTAGGACCAACAAGTTCAGGGAACCCTGAATGTCAAGGGATATAACAAAGAACAATACAGCACAGGAACAGTCCATTCAGCCCTCCAAGCCTGCGCCGATCTTGATGCCTGCCTAAACCGCACAGGCAGTACCCAGAATTGAACCCAGGTCGTTGGAGCTGTGAGGCTGCGGTGCTAACCACTGCACCACTGTGCCACCCAATTGAAACGAAATTCAATCTATAATTACATATGAAGATACCAAATAAATAGAAGTTAACTCAATAATCTAGGAAGAACTTACGTTTTGTAGTTTTCCATTGGATGAAGTAATAATACTTTATTCATATGACGTTTGCAGGAACAAACATCGAATGAGTCTGCTGGCATAGAATCTATGTAAACTCAATATATTTAACATTTTAATATATTTAATATTTTGACAACATTACTTGACGCAGGATCAATTCTACGTTTTCCCAGTTATTTTGCGTGACTCTTTTACACATAAATGTATTTGCAACATAGTTAATTGTGAGACAATTTTAAAATCCGACTCTGCTAGTGACACGTGGTGCTTTGATCTATATTGCCATCCCCAGTTTTAAGAATTTCTCATTTATGTAAAATACAATACAGCTTTTATACCTAATTGTTATAATTACAGCTGTCGTTGCTCATCACTTTTATCGCAATATTTGTTAAATTATTCATCACTTTTATTGACCTAACGAAGACAATGTTGGTAAATTCAGGTCATAGAATGCACATAAAAAGATGGTTCCTCTTATTTCGAATTGTCTGATTATTATACCTCTAACATTTATATTAATCATTTTATGTAAGATAAAAATTTTAATGATTTGAGTCGTTTTCAAACAGCATGCTTCAAAGAGCTCGCAATGTCCTTTGGGGCTGAAACTAGAAGTCGATGAGGGGCACAATTGAGGCGCTGTTTTTAAGAATGAGATTGCATGAACAGAAAAAGCTGCACAAACATTTTAATTTATCCAAAAAGTTCCTTTATCTTTTGATCGACATATGCTCAATTTTCGGGGACTTGTACTTTTATTTTCATGCGTGTGTTTAGCTACATAGATATAGGTATTAACTTCAGAACGTAATATTTACGATAGCGCAGTGAGAGCTAGTTGTGAAGCTACGAGCTGGAAAGATGCAGGTTATCTGCTCCACGATATGCGCAGCCTGGGGTGTCTGAAATCTCCTGTAAATGAATCGTTTCTCGCACCATTTACTATTCAGGTAATAGCTGAGACTTGGGCTGGAGCAGTTTGTTAACTGAGTTGGAAGCCAGTCACTATTCACACAATTCAGAAGTGGTTGCACTTGTGTCGGAATTTATTTTACGAAGCTGAGTTTTTTAAAGTTTCAAATCTTGTGTCATTGAATAAAACAGTTGAACAGTAAGTTTCCTGTTGGAGGTTTCAGTCCGAGAGGGGAAATAAAACCTTTTGTTGCTTGTGGAGAATAGAGGAAGGAAAGCGAGGCGGGTTTACAGCAGCAGCTGTGGAAGCGAATGGGGAAGAAGGGTTTCGGTGACCGGTCGATGCAGTGACAATGGGACATAAAACCCAGGGTTATGTTAATATAGGGGCGGAGACTCTCGAATTATGTTAATATGCGGGCGGGGCCTCCCGGGATATGTTAATATAGGGGCGGGGACAGTTCGGGTTGATCACATGGGTCGCTCTTCGCGCCACTTTCGTAAAGCCGGCCAGCGGCAGTCAGTGTGAGAGGAGCCGAGTGAGGGGCTGCTTGCTGGGTCCCTTTAGTGGGCCTGGGCCTAGTTCTAGCGGCTGGGACCCTGGCTCGGTGGTTTGTGTTGTGAAAGGTAAGCGCCGCCAGCAGCGTCGCTCTCACCCCGGCCGAATGTGCGCTTACTGGCAGGGCTCCCGTCCATTCCCCGGCGCCGTTAGTGTTAGTACCGGGCTCGGGGCTTTCACCGCCGTTACTCCCGGGGTTGGTTTTGCAGACTACGCGCCGAACTGGGACAGCGGCGACCGCCCGAGAGACAGTACACGTTCGAGTGAACTGGTGGGCTGGGGCTGACCAGGCACCGGGCGGGATACGGGCCGAGCCGCGCCAGGCGGTGAGCACATGGCGCGGGCGGAGGCTCTGGGCCTGGAACTGGACAGGGCGAGGTCGGTGCGCATGCGCTAAGGCCGCGTGGCCCGCCGGGAGCTGGAACTTCATTCATGAAAATCCCTGATAACAAATACAGCGCGCGCTTGGAGACTGGGAACCCGCCTCTCTCTCTCATCCCTTCCCCCGCCCACCCCCTCCTCCCCCCCACCCCTCTCTCCCTCCCCCCCCCACCCCTCTCTCCCTCCCCCCCCACCCCCTCTCTCCTCCCCCCCCACCCCCTCTCTCCCTCCCCCCCACCCCCTCTCTCCCTCCCCCCCCACCCCCTCTCTCCCTCCCCCCCCACCCCCTCCCTCCCCTCCCCCCCCACCCCCTCCCTCCCTCCCCCCCCACCCCCTCCCTCCCTCCCCCCCCACCCCCTCCCTCCCTCCCCCCCCACCCCCTCCCTCCCTCCCCCCCCACCCCCTCCCTCCCTCCCCCCCCACCCCCTCCCTCCCTCCCCCCCCACCCCCTCCCTCCTCCCCCCCCACCCCCTCCCTCCCTCCCCCCCCACCCCCTCTCCCTCCCCCCCACCCCCTCTCCTCCCTCCCCCCCCCACCCCCTCTCTCCCTCCCCCCCCCACCCCCCTCTCTCCCTCCCCCCCCACCCCCTCTCTCCCTCCCCCCCCCACCCCCTCTCCCTCCCCCCCCCACCCCCCTCCCTCCCTCCCCCCCACCCCCTCCTCCCTCCCCCCCCACCCCCTCCCTCCCTCCCCCCCCACCCACTCTCTCCCTCCCCCCCCCACCCACTCTCTCCCTCCCCCCCCCCACCCACTCTCTCCCTCCCCCCCCCACCCACTCCCTCCCTCCCCCCCCACCCCCTCCCTCCCTCCCCCCCCACCCCCTCCCCCCCCCACCCCCTCCCTCCCTCCCTGCCCACCCCCTCCCTCCCTCCCCGCCCCCCCTCTCGCCCTCCCTCCCTCCCCGCCCCCCCTCTCGCCCTCCCTCCCTCCCCGCCCCCCCTCTCGCCCTCCCTCCCTCCCCGCC